>NC_092266.1:15073256-15155756 GCF_036320965.1 Panulirus ornatus | reverse complement strand
GGTGAATGCAAGAGTTTTGGAAAGAGGGGCAAGTATGAAGTCTGTTGGGGATGAGAGAGCTTGGGAAGTGAGTCAGTTGTTGTTCGCTGATGATACAGCGCTGGTGGCTGATTCATGTGAGAAACTGCAGAAGCTGGTGACTGAGTTTGGTAAAGTGTGTGAAAGAGGAAAGTTAAGAGTAAATGTGAATAAGAGCAAGGTTATTAGGTACAGTAGGGTTGAGGGTCAAGTCAATTGGGAGGTGAGTTTGAATGGAGAAAAACTTGAGGAAGTGAAGTGTTTTAGATATCTGGGAGTGGATCTGGCAGCGGATGGAACCATGGAAGCGGAAGTGGATCATAGGGTGGGGGAGGGGGCGAAAATTCTGGGAGCCTTGAAGAATGTGTGGAAGTCGAGAACATTATCTCGGAAAGCAAAAATGGGTATGTTTGAAGGAATAGTGGTTCCAACAGTGTTGTATGGTTGCGAGGCGAGGACTATGGATAGAGTTGTGCGCAGGAGGATGGATGTGCTGGAAATGAGATGTTTGAGGACAATGTGTGGCGTGAGGTGGTTTGATCGAGTAAGTAACGTAAGGGTAAGAGAGATGTGTGGAAATAAAAAGAGCGTGGTTGAGAGAGCAGAAGAGGGTGTTTTGAAGTGGTTTGGTCACATGGAGAGAATGAGTGAGGAAAGATTGACCAAGAGGATATATGTGTCGGAGGTGGAGGGAACGAGGAGAAGAGGGAGACCAAATTGGAGGTGGAAAGATGGAGTGAAAAAGATTTTGTGTGATCGGGGCCTGAACGTGCAGGAGGGTGAAAGGAGGGCAAGGAATAGAGTGAATTGGAGCGATGTGGTATACCGGGGTTGACGTGCTGTCAGTGGATTGAATCAAGGCATGTGAAGCGTCTGGGGTAAACCATGGAAAGCTGTGTAGGTATGTATATTTGCGTGTGTGGACGTATGTATATACATGTGTATGGGGGGGGGGGTTGGGCCATTTCTTTCGTCTGTTTCCTTGCGCTACCTCGCAAACGCGGGAGACAGCGACAAAGCAAAAAAAAGAAAAAAAAAAATATATATATATATATATATATATATATATATATATATATATATATATTTGCCATTTACCCATTAGCGAGGTAGCGTTAAGAGGACTAGGCCTTTGAGGGAATATCCTCACCTGGCTCCCTTCTCTGTTCCTTCTTTTTTGGGGAAAAAAAAAACGAGAGGGGAGGATTTCCGCCAGTTCGAGGTTACAGTGACAAGTCACCGCTGGCGAGGCTGCAACGTTTCGTCTAGGAACGAATCTCTAACTCTGGAAGGAAGCTTTATTTCCCTGCTACTGGAAGAAGCTCAGCATTGGGATGCAGAGGCCTTTAGAAAGAGATCCTGTGTTAAATGAAAAAAAAAATGAGAGAGAGAGAGAGAGAGAGAGAGAGAGAGAGAGAGAGAGAGAGAGAGAGAGAGAGAGAGAGAGAGAGAGAATTTGTAGTATTAAAAAAAAAAGCATGATTGAGAGAGCAGAAGAAGGTGTTCTGAAATGGTTTGGTCTGATGGAGAGAATGAGTGAGGAAAGATTGACAAAGAGGATATATGTGTCAGAGGTGGAGGGAACGAGGAGATCGGTGAAACCATATGAGTGGTGGAAGGATGGAGTGAAAAGATCATGAGTGATCGGGGCCTGAACATGCAGGAGAGTGAAAGGCATGCGCGGGATAGACTGAACTAGAACGATGAGGTATACTGGGGTCGACGTGCTTGTGACTGGACTAAACCAGAGCATGTGAAGCGTTTGGGGATGAACCATGGAGAGGGCTGTGGGGGCCTGGATGTGGATAGGAAGCTGTGGTTTCGGTGCATTCGACATGACAGCTAGAGCATTAGTGTGAGCGGATGTGGCCTCTCTTCGTCTGTTTCCTGGCGCTACCTCGCAAGGTGTGGGGTGGGGTGGGAATAAATATTCCACGTCCTCCAAAATGTAGCCTTAAATACTGAAAGCTGTAGAGGCCAGCAGGATACAAATCCTGCCCATGTTAAGAGCACTGGCCAGCAGTTCCGATGGTTCACACTAGATGGCAGTAGAAACCTGTAAACAATGGCAGCCATTTTTGAACCGACGACCATCTCCCAAGCCATCTCTCTCAGTCCTTTGTGGCCGAATGGCACGCACGGAGAGGGGGGGGGGGAAATATGAATATATATCAGACTTGACAATACTCTTAATGTCTCTATTTTCCACGTAAGTTATACCTGAATCAACAGAGCGAGAGTTGAAAGTCACCCGCCGCGAGATTAAAGATGAGTTGATACATAAACACAACACACGTACCCACACAATGGCTCAGAGTTTCACAACCTCCCAGACGGAGGATTAAGAGTCTTATAACAATAAGACGAGTTGTGATATTTCAGTCTGTATATAAGAGACTCTCAGGGTATGTGTCTGTTTGTAAAATTTCACTTTGCGAAGTAAGAGACTCTCGGTGAACTGCTATGTAACCGTTTATATGGAATACGACAGTCAGGGATCCAGTATATAATATTTTTGCGGCAATGATATATGTATATATATATATATATATATATATATATATATATATATATATATATATATATATATATATATATATATATATCTGGGGATAGGGGAGAAAGAATACTTCCCACGTATTCCCTGCGTGTCGTAGAAGGCGACTAAAAGGGGAGGGAGCGGGTGGCTGGAAATCCTCCCCTCTCGTTTTTTTTTTTTTTTTCAGTTTTCCAAAAGAAGGAACAGAGAAGGGGGCCAGGTGAGGATATTCCCTCAAGGGCCCAATTCTCTGTTCTTAACGCTACTTCGCTAACGCTGGAAATGGCGAATAGTATGAAAGAAAAAGAAAGATATATATATATATATATATATATATATATATATATATATATATATATATATATATATATATATATATATATATATATATATATATATATATATATATATATCATACGACATGAATTTCTTCACCGCGACGGTACGACAGTTAAGGATAAGGTCTAAGAACTAAGGTCGTTCCGTCGTGCTCAAAGGTCGTACCTTCGTTCTAAAGAGTCGTACCGTCGTGCTCATGGGTCGTACCGTCGTGTACGAATCGTCCCTTCGTGCTCAAGATCTTACCGTAGTGCTCAAAGGTCATACTTTCGTTCTTAAGGGTCGTACCGTCGTGCTCAAGGGTCGTACCGCCATGCTAAGAGGTCGTACCTTCGGTAATCATTCGATACAGGACAAAAGTGGTCGTACCATATTCAATAAATTCTGTAGTCATATATATTCTTAAGTATTATTTATACTTTATATACAAATTAATGAAATTGGAATGAAAGCAAATAGAATTCTAAGATGTTTTTCCACAGTAATTCATTGAACACATAATGCCTTCTAACAGGAAGGATTCGAACCCCTACCATTTGTGTGGGGGGTTTCAGATTGTTGCGGTTCGAACTCTGGCTCGAGGCAGGCATTATGTTTTCTATGATAGTGCGCGCCTCTTGCACTTTATTCGTTTCCTGAATGAATTCTTTATTGACCTTTCAGGATTGTGGGTTTGAATTGTGTCCAGTGGAGGATTGTGTTGTAGTTGTATGGTGAGGGGTTGTGCAGCAGTACATAGTGGAAAGGGTGTTATAGTCTGCAGTAAAAAAAGGTTTTGTTATACATTCGGAGGTTGTAGATTGGTGTCCAATGAGGGTGATGTGTCGCAGTGGAGGGTTATGATGTAATATGCAGTGGAAGGTTGTAGAGTATAGTGGAGGGTTGTGATATCGTTTCCAGTGGCGGGTTGTGACGTGGTGTTCACTGAAGGGTTATGATATAGTGTAGAGTGATGGGTTGTAATACGGTGTACAGTGGAGGATTTTGATGTGATGTACTGTGGATAGTTGTGTTGTACTATACAGTAGAGGGTTATAATGTAGTGTCCAGTGGAGAGTTATGATGTAGTGTAGAGTGGAAGGTTGTAGTGTGAAGTGGAGGGTTGTGATGTAGTGCACACTGTATGATTGAAGTGCTTCACTGTAGGCCATATTATATATCTGTATGATGTATTAGCACATATTAGTCCAATATGACCATATTATGTACAGATACGTTTTAGTTAGTTATATGACCTATTCATATTGATGACATATGTTCAATAATGCATTATGGTAATTCTATAGTGGAATATAGCTCATATGTAAATAGTATGCTGTAGTATGACCACACAAATATGACTATAGTATATCCATAGGTGTATGATGTAGTGTGATCTTGATCATTTCTCAAGGGGGAAACTTATAATGCTACATGGCTGTGTGACTATATTATATAGAGACATATTAGACGAATATGTGTGTTATATACAGAGAGATGATAGACAATATACTATGACTGTATTAGTAAGATGAAGTGTATAGAGTCAGTACAGTACAAGAACAGGACTCTTTTTACTGTCAGGTCAAAGGTCAGGTTATGATGATAAAGGGCTGAGCCGCCGTGCTCAAGGGTCGTACCATCGTGTTCAAGGGCCGTACCATTGTGCTCAAGCGTCGTACCCTCATGCTTTAGGGATTGGACAATGCATTACGACTATTGGACATATATGTATACTGTATATATATATACTGTATATTACATGATGATAACAGTGACTAAAGCAAATCTAAAGACTTTATAGCAAGGCGGTTCAAGGCTGATGTATTACGCGGCCTTCCGTTAGCGTTGCTGACCATGAGTCACGCAAGGGCTCACCCGGGTTCGACCCCTGGACCTGGGTATTCGGCCCACACAGCCAACCCAGGATGTTTAACCCCAGAGATAGAGATATTTTTTTTAGAGATATCTTTTAGATAGGGAATGCTCTTTGACAGAGAGACCTACAATGACACCATCTCTCTGAGAATGGAGACACTATAAACAATAGCTAACAAATACCCAATATCTCTTTATTATCCGTAGCTTTGTCATAACCCGGCCGGACGTGCATGATGTACGACTCTTGAGCCAACTAGCGTTGACATCTGTTTGTCATCCTCCTCCCCGCAGGCCGGGACGACCTCCGAAACGACCCCACGAAATCATGGGCATGGGTGGCTTGCCAGGCCCCCTCGGTCCAGGTGGACTGCCACCCCCACACCTCTCCCCCGAGGCACTCATGGCGCTGAAGAAGACCCGGATGGACGCTAGGGACTTTCCCCCGTTCATAAACGGTGGTGTTCCAGGTAAGCTCACTCAGGCCCAGCCATCACCAAACTCGGACACCCCCCCAAAAAAAAAAGCAAGGCATTCACAAATGACCTTTTAGTTCAACCTGTGTTCAAATTACATATGAACCCACTGGATTTTGAATTTGAACACGGGTTAGAATGAAGGGGAAAGAGTGAATTCTCTACTTTTGGGTGTGTGTGGGGGTTTCCTCCGACGCCCTCCGTGCGTTCAGTCAGTCTTGTGTGTGTGACAAGTTAGTTTCATAAGATTGCATGATGACTTAATGAGTAACCAGTTCTCACACGACTCACGGAAGCCACCAGCAGGGTGGCTGACTCAACAACGACTCACTAACCTTTGCCTCTTGACTCGCGCAGATAATGAGATGGAGAAGTCACCTCTGCTCTCCAACGGGTACAACCCACCTCCCAAGGGGTTGATGGCTCAGTATATGGCCCTCAACGGAGGCATGCCCCACCCGGCGCTGCTGGCCCATGCCGGCCTCCCGCTCCCACCCCATCCAGCACCATGGGCCACACATGCAGCCGAACACCCGTTCAAGAACGGCCCACATCCGGATATTGCACGGTGAGTGGTATCCGTAAAAGGAATTCATATAACCGGCTGTTCTGTGCTAAGGATTAATGCGCCGTCCTTGGTAGCTGGAACGCACCAGATTAATTCTTTTGTAAAGCAAGTTCCAATATGTTTTGCGACGCTTGACTCTGCGTCCTCGACTTCCAAATGACAACGTCCACGTTCAGGGCTGGTGTATCATGACGTAAGGTTGTTGTAGGTTGTGAGGGTGTTTGTTGTAGGTTGTGAGGGTGTTTGTTGACATCCCGGAGCTGTGGCCTGGGGTGGTGTGTGTGTGTGTGTGTGTGTGTGTGTGTGTGTGTGTGTGTTGGTGGAGGTGTACGGGACCAGTTGGTCATATGGTGTAGAATGTAGGATGTAAGAAGGTCCCTCCACCACACCTTGATGTCGATCGACATATTCCTGCTTTATGTAACACACGCACACACACACACACACACACACACACACACACACACACACACGCACACAGCATAAGAGTGTTGGACAAACAGATTAGGTGACGACAACATACATATGTTCCAAAAGTTACATGATAGGTAGAGGAGGTTCATGAGATGGCCTCCTTCTACGAGTTTAGAATTCCCTCTACGTCTAGTGTCCTTACATGATTACACACACACACACACACACACACACACACACACACACACACACACACGCACACATAAGACCTCAGAACAAATGTTTAGTTTTAAGTGTTTATTCGAACCCCCCCACCTCCCTCAACCCCCACCTGATCTCATCATCTGACGAAGTTCGTCAAGGTACAGACCACGACCAAACGACTAGGGCACAGACCTCGCGCACCTCAGTTAGCTCATGTCACAAGGGCCGTCTCTCTGTCAGCGACAGATTACAGCGAAGGGTTCTTGGCTCACCTCATCACACGATCGATCCGGCATCGCCAGCAAGGGTCTTGTACGTATGGACGCCAAGCATATTGACTGTCCTTTAACAAGCAGTTAGGGTGATTATACTCCCGGACTGAGCTGTAGCGAGAGAGAGAGAGAGAGAGAGAGAGAGAGAGAGAGAGAGAGAGAGAGAGAGAGAGAGAGAGAGAGAGAGACTACCCCCGTCGCCCTGGCGCCCTGAGAGAAGCAAGTTCCATTAGCCAATGTTAAGGAGACGGGCCAGACAGTAAACATGTCTGGTATCAGTGTCTATAATTAGCCACACTGTACTCATACGTGGGGGGGAGAGAGAGAAGAGAGAGAGAGAGAGAGAGAGAGAGAGAGAGAGAGAGAGAGAGAGAGAGAGAGAGAGAGAGAGAGTACAGACTGTATTACTAGCCATCTTTTCAACCCCACCCCCCCAACACCTCACAACTCGCAGTAATAAAATGTTATCCTCGCGTGTGTGTGTGTGTGTGTGTGTGTGTGTGTGTTGTCCAATGCTATCCTCATACCTGTTATTTTACAACCTACAACCAAGTATTCTTGCATGATAAACTCATCTACCCTTGCAGAATTAGTACATCTACCCCTTCGGAATCAGTCCATCTACCGCTCCAGAATCAGTCCATCTACCCTTCCAGAACTAGTCCATCTATTCCTCCAGGATCAGTCCATCTACCGCTCCAGAATCAATCCATCTACCCTTCCAGAACTAGTCCATCTATTCCTCCAGGATCAATCCATCTACCGATCCAGAATCAATCCATCTACCCTTCCAGAACTAGTCCATCTATTCCTCCAGGATCAATCCATCTACCGCTCCAGAATCAATCCATCTACCCGTGCAGAATCAGTCCATCTACACCTCCAGGATCAATCCATCTACCCTTCCAGAACTAGTCCATCTACCCCTCCAGGATCAACCCATCTACCCCTTCAGAATCAACCCATCTACCCCTTCAGAATCAACCCATCTACCCATTCAGAATCAATTCATCTACCCCCTCCAGAATCAATCCCGAATCTACCACCACCAACAAAACCACTTCCACAAACCCTGTTATCTCCTCTACCCTTGTGGTAATCACCAACAAACCAACTTCCATTCCAATCTCCAACACCATCCTACCACCATCACTCCAACACCCATCCCCCATCACTACTCCACCACATGATACTAAGACTTTCATGAATTTTTTTTCACTCCTTGAGCAAGATGATACGACCCTTGAGCACGATGATACGACCCTTGAGCACGATGGTACGACCCTTGAGCACGATAGTACGACCCTTGAGCACGATGGTACGACCCTTGAACACGATGGTGCGACCCTTGAGCACGATGATACGACCCTTGAGCACGATGGTACGACCCTTGAACACGATGGTACGACCCTTGAGCACGATGATACGACCCTTGAGCACGATGATACGACCCTTGAGCACGATGGTGCGACCCTTGAACACGATGGTACGACCCTTGAGCACGATGGTACGACCCTTGAACACGATGGTACGACCATTGAGCTCGACATTATGACCCTTGAACACGACGGTACAACCTTTGAGCACGAAGGTACAACCCTTAAGTACGACAGTACGATCACCCAATAGAGCACGACGGTATGACCCTTGAGCACGACAAAATGACCCCTGAACACGACGGTACAACCCTTGAACACAAAGGTACAACCCTTAAGTACGACAGTACGACCCTTGAATACGAAGGTACAACCCTTAAGTAAGACGGTGCGACCACCCAATAGAGCACGACGGTACGACCCTTGAATACGAAGATACAACCCTTAAGTACGACGGTACGACCCTTGGGCACGACGGTACGACCCTTGGTCACGAAGGTACGACTCTTGGATATAAGGGCCTGACACTAAGGACCAAGCCATCACACGTAAGGGTCGTACCGCCGTGCTTAACAAGGCTCGTGCCATTGTGCTCAAAGGGTCGTACCCTTGTACTCATGGTTCGTACCATTGTGCTTACAGGGTCGTACCCTCGTGCTCATGGGTTGTACCATTGTCCTTACAGGGTCGTACCCTCGTGCTCATGGGTCGTACCATTGTGCTTACAGGGTCGTACCCTCGTGCTCATGGGTCATACCATTGTGCTTACAGGGTCGTACCCTCGTGCTCATGGGTCATACCATTGTGCTTACAGGGCCGTACCCTCGTGCTCGTGGTTCGTACCATTGTGCTTACAGGGTCGTACCCTCGTGCTCATGGGTCATACCATTGTGCTTACAGGGTCGTACCCTCGTGCTCGTGGTTCGTACCACTGTCCTTACAGGGTCGTACCCTCGTGCTCATGGGTCGTTCCGTCGTGCTTGTCAGTACTGACGAATCGCATGACATCACAACCGAGGAACCGCTTTCCAACACCACGACGTACTCAGGATCATCAGGATCATAACATCATTATAACACTGCTGTTGTTCATCACAACTCATTAGTTCATCACTGTAACAAGTCTCTTGTTCATCACGACTCTACTTCATCACTATAATAACAAGTCTCTTGTTCATCACGACTCTACTTCATCACTATAATAACAAGTCTCTTGTTCATCACGACTCTACTTCATCACTATAATAACAAGTCTCTTGTTCATCACGACTCTGCTTCATCACTATAATAACAAGTCTCTTGTTCATCACAACTCTACTTCATCACTATAATAACAAGTCTCTTGTTCATCACAGCTGATCAGTTCATCACTATAACAAATGTCTCGTTCATCACAACTCATCAGTATGAATATCGAGGCTCCTGATGTTCCCTCATAACTCATCACTGTGACCAGAATTCATCATTCTATCTGGTCACCTTCAACAAGCTCATCGTAAATGGTCGTTTGAGACCCTTCAGGACCCATCAGTTCATCACAACACAGTAGAAGGTTCCGAACGAATTATCATTATCATTACTCAAGCCTCATCAACTCATAACTGATGAGTGTACTTCTGTGTTCATCAACTGTGTAACGTTATAAAGATATCCTCTTTTCATTTTCTGTCCCAAACTCATCATTTTCTTATCACATATCTTTATGTTATCATCACTATACCTATTTTCACAGTCTTATCACCATCACTATCCTTCTTATCCTCTTTTCATTTTCTGTCCCAAACTCATCATTTTCTTATCACAAATCTTTATGTTATCATCACTATATCTATTTTCACAGTCTTGTCACCATCACTATCCTTCTTATCTTCGCCAGATGCCGTAATCTTCACTCTTTCTGCTATCGCAGCCCTTCACTCCTCATCACCATCTCACCATCTCCAACGAAGGACTTTCACCATTATCCTCTTATCTTCATATCTTGGAATGTCATCATCACTATATACGTTGGCTGTGTCATCACTCACCATCCTACCTCCCCTCTTCCCCACCCCGCTCCCCCGCTTTCGCCATACCCTTCACTATCATCACAACTCATCACCCTTACCACGCGTCATACTTCCACTCCCATGTCACCATATCCTTCACTATCATCACAACTCATCACCATCACCACGTGTCTTACAGGTCGATGATGTGGGAGAACTGCCGCGCGTCCTATGATGAGGTGATCAAGCATCTGGATAGGTGAGACCCCTCTACTCGTTTTCTGTTGATACCTTTACCTTGTAGGCTTATTTTTCGTTTTCTGTTGATATTTCAACCTTGTATTATTTTGTTACTTTATGGGTGATTGTTTTAGTTTGTATGAGTATTTCAGATTTTCTGTTGAAATTTCTACCTTGCATCATTGCTTCCCGTTTTCTGTTGATTCTTCGAAATTGTATGATTTTCTGGCCCCACTGTAACCCTACTGTATCCTAGGCTACTACAGTAGTCCTATTGTATCCCTACTTTCTGTATCCATCACAACTGTCCACATACATTTGTGTCAACATACACATTATATATATATATGTACTCGAGCCGGTATGGGTTCGAATCCTGGTCGCGGCAGTTGATGGGCAGTCGACCTAGCTGTTCATCCTCAGGACCGCGCGCCGCTACACACTTTGGATACTTCCTAAATTCTGTTATCATTTTATTAAAACCGAGAGCAGCAGCGACTGTACTGGCAAGACATAGTACTAAAAAAATGTACTAAAAATATGAGATTCAGGGTATGAGTTCAAACTTCTGAATATGCAAATTCTGCCAGTTTTATACAGAAACTGTCATACGTACATTACTGAACAGCTTTCAGTCATAAAGAGTTGCAAATTTGTTCTAACTCTGACACGCCCTAGAGAGAATTGCCGTAGTCTTTGCCAGATACCCATACTATCGACCAACTCCCATGGGAGGATGAACAGCTGGGTTGAATTGCGGACTGACTGCTGCGACTAGGATTCGAACCTATGAGGGCTCGATCCCTGGGCGACCCATGAATGCGTCTCAGTTATCAACCACTGACCGCTACACCACAGAGGGTTCTAAGAAGAGGATTCAGGAGAATTAAATGGTTAAGTTAGTAGGCTTCTCTCGTCTGCCCTGAGATATTCCCATTTTCTAAATATTGGAGATTCGATGGTGGTGATGACAGAAGGCTCCATCCCGAGTTGCAGTGGTCGATAGGTCGAGTATGAAGGACAGATTGAGACTTTTAAGTCATTTTTCAGGTGAAGAACTAAGAACCAAGGATAGTCAGATTGCCTCTGCTTAACTCATTATCATTTTACTCGTGTGTATATATGTAAATATATATATATATATATATATATATATATATATATATATATATATATATATATATATATATATGTATATATATATATATATATATATATATATATATATATATATATATATATATATATATATATAGAGAGAGAGAGAGAGAGAGAGAGAGAGAGAGAGAGAGAGAATGCCCTTTTGACAGCAGGATTCGAACCACTACCATTTGTCGTGGAGTTAGAAACGCTACCAGCTTATGGAGCCCGTAGCCTAGTCGTTACATCCACATAACTCACATACAAATGGTAGCTGTTCGAATCCTACTGTCATGCGGGTATTTTGTATGCTATCAAGGTGCGCGCTCACTGCACTTTAGTCCTGTTCATTTATATATTATCTATATTATTTTATTGTACTTTGCCGCTGTCTCCCGCGTTAGCGAGGTAGCGGAAGGAAACATTGAGTATTCCTGGGAAATTATATGGGAGGGTATTGATTGAGAGGGTGAAAGCATGTACAGAGGCATTTGACTGGGGAGGAGCAGTGTGGTTTCAGAAGTGGTAGAGGATGTTTGGATCAGGTGTTTGCTTTGAAGAATGCATGTGAGAAATACTTAGAAAAACAGATGGATTTGTATGTAGCATTTATGGATCTGGAGATGGCATATGATAGAGTTGATAGAGATGCTCTGCGGAAGGTGTTAAGAGTATATGGTGTGGTAAGTAAGTTGCTAGAAGCAGTCAAAAGTTTTTATCGAGGATGTAAGGCATGTGTACGTGTAGGAAGAGAGGAAAGTGATCGGTTCCCAGTCAATGTCGGTTTGTGGCAGGGGTGCGTGATGTCTCCATGGTTGTCTAGTTTGTTCATGGATGGGGTTGTTAGGGAGGTGAATGCAAGAGTTTTGGAGAGAGGGGCAAATATGCAGTCTGTTGTGGTTGAGAGAGCTTGGGAAGTGAGTCAGTTGTTGTTCGCTGATGATACAGCGCTGGTAGCTGATTTAGGTGAGAAACTACAGCCGTTGGTGACTTATTTTGGTAAAGTGTGTGAAAGAAGAAAGCTGAGAGTAAATATGAATAAGAACAAGGTTATTAGGCTCAGTAGGGTTAAGGGACAAGGAGATTGGGAGGTACGTTTGAATGGAGAAAAACTAGAGGAAGTGAAGTACTTTAGATATTTGGGGGTGGATGTAGCAGCGGATGGAATCATGGAAGCGGAAGTGAGTCACAGGGTGGGGGAGGGGGCGAAGGTTCTGGGAGCGTTGAAGAATGTGTGGAAGGCGAGACCGTTATCTTAGAGAGCAAAATAGGGTGTGTTTGAAGGAAAAGTGGTTCCAATAATGTTGTATGGTTGTGAGGCATGGGGTGTAGATAAGGTTGTGTGGAGGAGGGTAGATGTGTAGGAAATGAGATGTTTGAGGACAGTATGTGGTGTGAGGTGGTTTGATCGAGTAAGTAATGAAAGGGTGAGAGAGATGTGTGGTAATAAAAAGAGTGTGGTTGAGAGAGCAGAAATGGTTTTGAAATGGTTTGGTCACATGGAGAGAAAGAGAGAAGAAAGATTGGCAAAGAGGATATATGTGTCAGAGGTGGAGGGAACGAGGAGAAGTTGGACACCAAATTGGAGGTGGAAGTATGCAGTGAAAAAGGTTTTGAGTGATCGGGGCCTGAACATACAGGAGGGTGAAAGGCGTGCAAGGAATAGAGTGAATTGGAATGATGTGGAATACCGGGGTCGACGTGCTGCCAATGGATTGAACCAGTGCATGTGAAGCGCCTAGGGTAAACCATGAAAAGTTGTGTGGAGCATTACACATGACAGCTAGAGGCTGAGTGTGAACGAATGTGGCCTTTGTTGTCTTTTCCTAGCGCTACCTCGCGCACTTGGGAGAGGTGGGTGTCATCTCATGTGTGGCGGAGTGGCGGTGGAATGGATGAAGGCAGCAAGTATGAATATGTACATGTGTATATATGTATATGTCTGTGTATGTATATGTACGTATATGTTGAAATGTATAGGTATGGATATGTGCGTGTATGTGGGTAGGTTGGGCCATTCTTTCGTGTGTTTCCTTGCGCTACCTCGCTAACGCGGGAGACAGCGACTAAGTAAAATAAATAAACATACATGTGTGTATATATATATACGAACTGCCATGGGTGAATACCAGTTTTGCCAAGCGTGTCCAGCAGACAATTCCTAGTATACGATCCATTCACTTGAGTTACACGCTATATTGTCAGACAGACAGACGGATACATCGACTGGACTTCGATGGTGAAGACTGTACCCCGCAAGGCCACCTGCTGCCACCACCTCGGAAATACTCAATAAGTGGCTGAGGAGCTCATGTGAATTTTTTTTTTCCCCAGTTTCATTATACGTCACTTAAAACATCTCGTTCATGTTTGTAAAGTCGAGTGGATAAAATATACTTATTAAGAGGAATGCAAATGGTAATAATAGAAAAGTGTTTGTATCCAAGACTGCAGGAGAATATCACGCCATTGTAATTTGATGTTTCGCAAAATACTTGAGTTGGTTGGTTGGTCAGTTGGGTCTGAGATCAATCAAGTGCCCGGGTCATTAATAAAGCCGTCAGGCTACTACATCCACCAACCTAAAAGTCTGAACAGTTTTTGGTGTTTAAGGTAATTTTAAGACCGCACGCACACACACACACACACACACTCTCACTGCTTATATAGCCCTTGTCTTACACGAGGCTATTAGTGAGATGTAAGAAGATTGGCTCCAAAGGACAAATTGGAAGGTAAATTAAGTAAGAATGATGAATGGGAGACTGAAATGATACATGAATACAGATGCAGGAGACAGGTAATAATCCACGTGTCTTTTTAATTTTTCTTTGATCGGTTATTTCTAGGCATTAGGCCTATCAACTGCCCGGGTCATTTAAGGTCATTAACGTCATGCCAAACCAACCGAATAATAGTCCTTACTGACATCTTAAGCAGTGACGAAAAATTTTGAAACCATACCTAGACTCATTATGTATAAAACGTCTGTATATTTTTGCACATTTTCTATGTGTTATTACGAATATACATCATTTATTTCTTAACGTAAACAAACGAAAGTTTGAAATTGCTATTACGAGAACAAGTCCCCATCCCCTGCTTTGAACTTGGCTGTACTGTATTTACACTTTCAATTTTGTACGCTTTCAACACATTAAGACATTATTGTGTTGTCTTATAAATTCATCTGGAAATAATATTGAGTAGAACCATGGTGGTTCTTCATACTATGCAAGGGAAAGGTTGCTAGAGACACATCTCATTTTGATTTCGCGTTATCTTTCTTTATCTTTATAACTTTAGGAAGGTAAGGCAATATGTCATGATACTTACCTATGTTTATGTTCATTTACTGATATCCACCTTGCGACAAATCCTCATTTTAATGTTCGGTTCAGACACTAATTACAGTCTGTCAAAGCACGTTTTTATCCTAAACAGAATCTTTTGGAAATGCAAAGAAGACAAATGTATACAGTTATTAGACCAAAAAGGAACAGTTTCATTTGCAGTTAAAGAAAATGATCATAATAAGATGGGAGCAAAAAAGTCACGCGTCATTTCCTCCAGCTGAAGTTCTTCTTTTGTTACGCGTGGAAGTGGGTGTCCTGCGCGCGCACCGGACTCTCCCTGCGTCAGGTGTGTTTGCTGGCCACGACGACCCCTCCCTCCCTGGCGTCCGCTCCACGCCCATAGTATATTTACGAACGGTCGACTCAAGCATTATATGGAACGTCGTACGTAATACTACTGTCGTAAATAAATACTTTTCTTCTTTTCTTCAAGCCAACATCAAAGTATACCTAACCTAACCACATCGCTATCATTTCATACGTATATTTATGCATAACTCTAAAGTACAACGTGTTTTATTTCTTTTTTTTACCATTTTTACTTATTATAGTCTTCATGTTAAGCGACGAGAAGTATTACAATTTCAGAAGAAAAAAAAAAAGAGGAACTTATATAAATAAGAAGCTGAAAATAACCAAATTACCCCCGCCCGCCCGTCGAGTTACGTGGGCAATACTTGTGTTATTGTCCGCATATTTTGGCAACAGTGCTCATACATCGACACTTACAGTATCATTAGCATGACTGGAGGATATTACAGCGGCGGGGACGCAAATTAGTGACTACTGTATGAAATAGAACGCTTGATTTACAAGGATCATAAAAATTGAGGCCGGGTGACATAGCCTGTAACTAAAGCGTCAACACCTCGTCCCCGCAGCTGATTTAACCGCCATTAATGTCTCCGTTTTCCTCGCTGCTGATCGTCCCAGCCGCGCGTCCCAGCCACGTCCCAGTTATTCCTGGGAAAACATCCGAATATTGCAGTCCAGTTTCTTATTTGTTGTAAGTATCTGGGGTTATTGTTATTATCATCGTAATGACCTTTATTATGGGTTTATTGAAGGAGATATGAATTTTGGTGTTTAAATTCGTTTGGCGCCGCAGGCGCTGGTAGAGATGCATGCTGCAATTCACACACTCACACACAAACATATATATATATATATATATATATATATATATATATATATATATATATATATATATATATATATATATATATATATATATTCCTATGAGTCCACGGGGAAAATGAAACACGATAAGTTCCCAAGTGCACTTTCGTGAAATAATCACATCATCAGGGGAGACACAGGAGAGAAATTAAGTCAGTTGATGTACAACGAAGAGACGTTGCTAGGGCATCTCAGCTTAATGACGCCCTTGTGATAATCATGAAGGCCCAAACACCTTACACCTTTTATACGAATAAGCACCAACATTATATATATATATATATATATATATATATATATATATATATATATATATATATATATATATATATATATATATATATCCTCTGAAAGGTGCATGGGACACGTAACTTATAGAAGCCTTCATGAATATGGCGAAGGTAAAACTGTTGCACAATCCAGCGTGTTTATATACACAGTATCAGTAGACAATATATTCCTTCATGTACATCACGAACGCTTGATAAAGACATGAGGTCCATGCTTGAACACTCAGACATCATGGACATTACACGAAGTTTGTAATCTTAAGACATCAAAGAATTGTCATGACAATTTGTCATGGATTTTTGAGTTCGTTAGCAAGATATATTAAAAGAAAAAGAAAAAAAAGATTTTCGTCCATTGGCCCTAAACACAGCTTGGATGGACGCCTGCACGATTTGATGTGACGTGCTGTTTTATTGATGACAGTGAGTACCACTGGGTAGGGAGAGGGGCGGGTGATAGTGAGAGCCCCAGGGGACGGTGTTGGTGATAGTGAAGGCCCAGGGGACGTTGTTGGTGATAGTGAAGGCCCAGGGGACGTTGTTGGTGATAGTGAAGGCCCAGGGGACGTTGTTGGTGATAGTGGAGGCCCAGGGGGCGTTGTTGGTGATAGTGAAGGCCCAGGGGACGTTGTTGGTGATAGTGGAGGCCCAGGGGACGTTGTTGGTGATAGTGGAGAGTCCAGGGGACGTTGTTGGTGATAGTGAAGGCCCAGGGGACGTTGTTGGTGATAGTGAGAGACCCAGGGGACGTTGTTGGTGATAGTGGAGGCCCAGGGGACGTTGTTGGTGATAGTGAGAGGCCCAGGGGACGTTGTTCGGTGATAGTGAGGCCCAGGGGGCGTTGTTGGTGATAGTGAGAGTCCCAGGGGACGTTGTTGGTGATAGTGAAGGCCCAGGGGACGTTGTTGGTGATAGTGGAGGCCCAGGGGACGTTGTTGGTGATAGTGAGAGTCCCAGGGGACGTTGTTGGTGATAGTGGAGGCCCAGGGGACGTTGTTGGTGATAGTGAGAGTCCCAGGTGACGGTGTTGGTGATAGTGAAGGCCCAGGGGACGTTGTTGGTGATAGTGGAGGCCCAGGGGACGTTGTTGGTGATAGTGGAGGCCCAGGGGACGTTGTTGGTGATAGTGAAGGCCCAGGGGACGTTGTTGGTGATAGTGAAGGCCCAGGGGACGTTGTTGGTGATAGTGGAGGCCCAGGGGACGTTGTTGGTGATAGTGAGAGTCCCAGGGGACGGTGTTGGTGATAGTGAAGGCCCAGGGAACGTTGTTGGTGATAGTAAAGGCCCAGGGGACGTTGTTGGTGATAGTGAAGGCCCAGGGGACGTTGTTGGTGATAGTGAAGGCCCAGGGGACGTTGTTGGTGATAGTGGAGAGCCAGGGGACGTTATTGGTGATAGTGGAGGCCCAGGGGGCGTTGTTGGTGATAGTGAAGGCCCAGGGGACGTTGTTGGTGATAGTGGAGGCCCAGGGGACGTTGTTGGTGATAGTGGAGGCCCAGGGGACGTTGTTGGTGATAGTGAAGGCCCAGGGAACGTTGTTGGTGATAGTGAAGGCCCAGGGGACGTTGTTGGTGATAGTGAAGGCCCAGGGGACGTTGTTGGTGATAGTGAAGGCCCAGGGGACGTTGTTGGTGATAGTGGAGAGCCAGGGGACGTTATTGGTGATAGTGGAGGCCCAGGGGGCGTTGTTGGTGATAGTGAAGGCCCAGGGGACGTTGCTGGTGATAGTGGAGGGCCAGGGGACGTTGTTGGTGATAGTGAAGGCCCAGGGGACGTTGTTGGTGATAGTGGAGGGCCAGGGGACGTTGTTGGTGATAGTGAAGGCCCAGGGGACGTTGTTGGTGATAATGAGAGTCCCAGAGGACGTTGTTGGTGATAGTGGAGGCCACGGGAGAGTTGTTGGTGATAGTGAAAGCCGAGGGGACGTTGCTGGTGACAGAGAAAACCAAGGTGAGGCTGGTAAGAGTGAGAGGTGTATGGGTGTCAGCAAAGATAATGATGATGGTGATAAAGTTGTCGCTGATAGTGACGTGATTCGTGTTGATGGTGATTAGTAATGAGACATAGGTAATAGTGAAGGTGATGGCAGGTACTGTTGATGATGACGCAAGTGTTGGTAACGGTGGCTACTGGTGATGGTGAGCCGTGTTCTGGTGATGGTGAAGCGATAGTGATGAGGATGAGAGTGAAGAGATGATAATGATATTCAAACTGCAGAACACCATATCAGAAACACACACACACACACACACACACACACACACACACACACACACACACACACACCGTCATATTTCAAAAAGCCATTTGAAAACCTCAGTCGAAATCATATAGGATGACCTTTGCCTCAACGAACACAACAGAACACCCAATGCATCTTTCAAGAAAGAAAAGAAAAAATGGTAGGCTGGATTATGCGAACCTTCTCTTTTCATATCGCAGACTCCGGTCACAGACAGAGGTTCTAAGACATGAAGAGAAATAAAGAGGAGAGCAGAAGAGTCTAGACTAATGGGATTTAAAGTTGATATTGTACAGTAAAGTACTGCTCTCTGGTAACACTGCCGCTCAGGGCGGGCGAAAAATTGTACAATTAGGCAGTGTGCAAAGATCTCTCACGAGCCACACTGACGCTGGGCAATACCTGGACGACTGGGTACGACTGAAAAGCACTCAGGCTGTATGTCCTCCTTAGAGTGCAGTGGAAAGAGGATGTCAGGATTTGAACTGATAGAATTTCGCAATACTTGCTGCACTGCTTGCATTTAGCAGATCTTGCAACGTTTGGTTCATAATTCGTATGGGGGATACTTCCTCACTGGCACGAAAGGCGTGGAAGATTGTGTAACACCGTCACTTGAAACCGTAACATTTGATGATTACATTAAGAACAACGTAAACATCCGTTGGTCTAAGTCATTTCGTGCATTACCTACAGCCGCTGGAAGCACTGTGGTGTGCAACGCAGTCGAAGACCTCAAAAGAATTCCTGAGCAAATATCTACCATGTACGGCAGAGCAACCAGGATGTGGTGGTTACGTGGGGATAGAAGACCTCCCAAACCATCGTTAGGTATGCGTAATGTACGGTAAGGTACCAGATCCAGCTGGGGGGGGGGGGGGGATAGAAGGCCTCCCAAACCATCGTTAGGTATGCGTAAGGTAAGGTAAGGTGCCAGATCCAGCTTTGGGGTTGGGGGGAGGTAGAAGGCCTCCCAAACCATCGTAAGGTAATATGTAAAGTAAGGTAGGGTTCCAAACCCAGCTTTGCGCTGGTACGGCGCCTCCCGAACCATCGCAAGGTATGCGTAAGGTAATGTAAGGTCTCAGACCCAGCTGTTGGGGAGTAGAAGACCTCCCAACCCATCGTAAGGTATACTTAGGTAAGGTAAGGATCTACTGTAAGGATCCGTTCTGATTGCCAAATATATCTGAACCTTAATTCTAATCCTGGCTCATACAGTATCACAGTAGTCTAGTTCTGGAGTTTTGCTTCCCGTAAGAGGAGTTGGTTATGAAGTAACTGTCAATAAAACTTTAACATCAGAGGTACCTGGCCGCTCAGCGTCTGTGCGCCGATTTAATTCTTGGAATTCATCACAACGTAGGAGCGAGTTAACAGCATTACTCGTTATGCTAGAGTTGTGTGTGTGTGTGTGTGTGTGTGGCTTAAGTCAGACCTGTATGGCCATCTTATCAATAGCATCGTGCTGGTTGCATCGGATATGAGAGGGAATCCAATGGAAGTTTATGTCCTTTTGTCTTCATTAGACTCTGTATGTGGTTGACAGTAACGTGCGCTGGTGTAAATCAGTTCAGTAAGCTGAGAGCTGCTTTGGAATCAGTTTACGACGGTATGAGATGCTAACAGGGCTCTTCAGTACCGTGTGGAAACCCCTCACTAACTCCATAGCGTCATCGTCCGGTTGTTCAGTCCATTTTCGGCATAGACACGTCCATCTGTGCTGTGCATGACACATGCATGCCAGACCTCACCACTCTCGTGTAATGAATCGTCAGTAGATGGAACAGTGTGTGAGAAGCTTATGGATCTGTCATCCAATGCCGTGTCTGTAGTTTCTAATGTGACGCTATGGAGATCTAAACACAATTCTTTTTTGGACACGAATACATCAGTGTGTGTGTGTGTGTGTGTGTGTGTGTGTGTGTGTGTGTGTGTGTCGGCTGTGGTGGTCCGCTAGGATCCAACTTTAATGAGGGAAGGGAAGGGGGAGTTAACACCCCTAGTGTTACGGTATGTGATGAGGGGCCATGTTCGACAGCCTGTATGTACATCACATGTTGGGCCCCTGTCCCTCACAAGGGCTTTTCTTAAACCCGAGGTTGACCCGAGGGGAAAAAAAAGACACACTGGGTCGTTCCTAGCTGAGCTTTTCGAAGCTAACTGGATGCACAGTGGCTATGTATCTCTTTAAGCTTAAGCTGAGCCCGATCGTAAGGTGCATGGGTCCCGCAGGAGAGATAAAAGTCTTCAAAGAGCCTGTCAATGATCGTAGGGGGAGACAGTTCAGTCATCATTTGTACTACAGGTGTAGTTGTCATAGGAGAATCTAGGGCGTCTCCCATGGCTTGACTATGCATGACTTCTAGTTTTGGTAGGTAAGTTCTTAATGTTGAATAGGTGGAAGGCGTAGTATGCGATGCTGAATGGGAAGTTCAGGATATAGAAGGCAATAACAATATTAACGCGACGGTATATGGAGGTTTTTAGCCATGTTAATGCTACATGATGTAGAAGGTTTTAGCTATGTTAATGCCACTGGATATAGAAGGTTTTAGCTTTGTGAATGCCACAGGATACAGAAGGTTTTAGCCATGTTAATGCTACATGATATAGAAGGTTTTAGCAGGTTAATGCCACAGGATATAGAACGTTTTAGCTAGGTTAATGCCACAGGATATAGAACGCTTTAGCTAGGTTAATGCCACTGGATATAGGTAGTTTTAGCTATGTTATGCCACAGAATATGGAGGTTTTTATCTATGTTAATGCTACAGGATATAGAAGGTTTATCTATGTTAATGCCACAGGATACAGGAGGTTTTAGCTATGTTAATGCTACAGGATATACAGAATTTTAGCCATGTTAATGCTACAGGATATAGAAGGTTTTAGCTATGTTAATGCCACAGGATACAGGAGGTTTTAGCTATGTTAATGCTACAGGATATACAGAATTTTAGCCATGTTAATGCTACAGGATATAGAAGGTTTTAGCTATGTTAATGCCACAGGATACAGGAGGTTTTAGCTATGTTAATGCTACAGGATATACAGAATTTTAGCCATGTTAATGCTACAGGATATAGAAGGTTTTAGCTATGTTAATGCCACAGGATACAGGAGGTTTTAGCTATGTTAATGCTACAGGATATACAGAATTTTAGCCATGTTAATGCTACAGGATATAGAAGGTTTTAGCTATGTTAATGCCACAGGATACAGGAGGTTTTAGCCATGTTAATGCTACAGGATATACAGAATTTTAGCCATGTTAATGCTACAGGATATAGAAGGTTTATCTATGTTAATGCCACAGGATACAGGAGGTTTTAGCTATGTTAATGCTACAGGATATACAGAATTTTAGCCATGTTAATGCTACAGGATATAGAAGGTTTTAGCTATGTTAATGCCACAGGATACAGGAGGTTTTAGCTATGTTAATGCTACAGGATATACAGAATTTTAGCCATGTTAATGCTACAGGATATAGAAGGTTTTAGCTATGTTAATGCCACAGGATACAGGAGGTTTTAGCCATGTTAATGCTACAGGATATAGAAGGTTTGTCGTTGTCAAACTGTATTCCGTGTGCCACACACTATGCTCTGTACCGCAGTCTGAACTCAGTGCTACACGTGTTGCTCTGTACCACACTCTGAGCTCAATGCCACCCTTTATGACCTGTGCCACACTTTTTGCTCTCTGCCACACTCTGTGCTATGTGACCCACTCTGAGCTTCTGTGCCAAACTTTCTGCTCTGTGCCACACTTCCCCGGCAGAGGCCACAGAAGGGGAAGTGACGTGAGGAATGTCTTTGTTTTATCCCGACATAGATTGTGGACACATGGCAACCACGGGAGACTATGTAACTGTCGCTGATTGGCCGACGGAAACGCTCAGCGCGCTTCCTATTGGCCGTCCGTCAAGAGGGACGCTCGAAGCCCATTGGCGCACCGAGTCTCTGGCGCTATTAATTATAGAAAGCCATTCGGATGAATATATAGCTATGCCACAGAGTGCGATACAGCCGAGCGTGATAGACCGAAATTTACAGATTCTCGGAGACTACAGCGAGGGGAGGGGGGGGGGGATGGGGGGGAGGATGGGCTGTGCCGTAGGATTTCACCCCCCCCCCCCACCTTCCCTACCCCCAGAAAAGAAAAAAAAAATGAAATATGAAAAATGTTCTTTTCTGACCAAAAAAAAAAAAAAAAACCAGTGGTCAGGTAGGATGCAAATTTGTGTCTAATGACCACATTTACGCTGCATTTTTCATTTCGTGAAACGGATATGCATGCAATTAGTGAGTTTGCAAGAAGGTAATTGATATCATAAAGTATTGTACATGATTTGATTACATTTAATAACCCTATATTATGATTATTTATCCTTACGTGTCAGGTCACATTGCTGTGGGCTGGAGTGCAATAGAAACATCGTCACTACAGTTGCATGAGTGGAAGTGATGGTTGGCACACAGGGTGATGTCAGGCGGAGGGAGGGAGGGAGGGTCGGGGGCGTTTGACAGACAGGGTCCTAATTGCGCCGTCAGGCAGGTCCTCCTCCTCCAGCAGGCGGGGATGGCAAGGGCTTCTGGCAGAGGTCTTATTGAGAGGTTACGCGGCACCGCTCGTTCGTGCAACCGCCGACACAACCACAGTAATCTGAGCACCTCGATTGCGTTCTCATTCACACTCTTCCTCCCATCCCTCCCTCTCTCTCTCTCTCTGTCTCCCTCACTCCATTTCTTCCTCTGAACCTCAATCCTCTACATTCTGTCTTCTGCTTAACTATCTTGTCTCCATCTATAGTAGAGAGAGGGGAGGAACCTTGTGCTTTACTCACCTGTCTCCATCTCTATCGGTGGGTGAGGAGGAGCCTTCTGCTTCACTATCCTGTCTCCATCTATATCGGTGGGTGAGGAGGAGCCTTCTGCTTCACTATCCTGTCTCCATCTATAGTGTTCAGTGGGGAAGAGTCATCTACTTTACTATCCTATTTCCATCTAACTTCCTCATAGACCATCAGGTCTTCTGTTATCTGTCTTTTCCATGTACTGTCCTCCAGCAGATAACCTCGTCATAGACCATAAGATCTCTCGTTATCTCACCTTTCCATGTAATCCAGCTCCGTCCCTTCTAGCCTCCACTTGAACCTAGCCGACTCTTCTTCAACACTGTGGCTAGCCCTTTTCCTCCCCACCACCGTCGCATGTTAGTCATAACCCGCCCAACTATCCACCGTCTATTCCCCCTTACTACTCTCCCCATCCTACGTAACCCCCGACCTCTCCAAGCCTCTAGCCCTACCTGGCCCTCCCCATGTAAACATACAGTGCTTAGTCGCCACACTCATTGTGTTCATATAAGCCGGCGCCTCACCTCTCCTGCCCCTGCCTTACCTCCACACATCATCGCCCCGCCACGAGAGACCGACCCGCGTCGCCAGCGTGTGTGTCGTCCAGACCCAGCCAGGTCTCCGCACGACAGCTCCGCCATTGGGCCTCTCTCTCTCTCTCTCGCTCGCTGTCGACCAATATGTTCCCGGCGCACCTCGCCTCCATGACCATACCTCACCCACGCCTCCAGGAGTAAGGGATACTTTTGTTATCGCCGTGACCAATCAGAAGCTAATACTTATCAGTCCTGAAATATGGGGGGGGGTTATCATTCAGACGAATCAGAAGCCGGTGGATGGTCGTAATGAGTGTCTGGGTGTGTTAGCGTGTGGGTGATTGGCAAGTTAGTGTGAAACATTGCACGGCTCCCTCCCTCTTTACCTGACCCCAGGCTGGTTACCAGCCGACCCCTCCACACACACACACACACACACACACACACACACCGGACAATTAGACACTGGACTCCATGGCAGCGGAAATATAGCTGAATTAAAGACATGTTCCCTACCCTCGCTATAACGGACTCTTCGCTATACGAACAGCTTTCGTTGTATGACCAGAGGACCAGACGGTCGAGCGTCTGAAATCACGTAATAAAACTCAGGGAAAAATAAAATATGCATCGGTTATGTCCAGAAAGATTACACACGGGATCACCGTATCGAGGTTGTCATAAATTACTTTGGTAATTAAGAATCGAAAATAGCTACCATCACACAGTGGTAGCCTCGTTACAACGACCACGTCCTCGAGCGCCACCCCGCCCGTCACAGCAAGACCTCGAGACGCCCCACGAGGGGTCTCGAGTCTCGACCCTCGGACTCGCCCCTGTCGTACATCCCCCTTCGGGTTCGGTCATCGGAGACGGATGCGCCCTAACGAGGTCAGGGCAGCCCCCCCCCCCCCCCCATGCATCCAGCAGCGCGGTCATTGCATGTCAAACTGCGTTAAATCACCAACTATCAATTAAATCTTGGTGCATTGTAATAAGCAGAGAACAGACAGGCATTTAGAGGCAATGATTACTGCTCTCTGCTCCTCTCCGTGGTGTCCGCTCCACGCCCGCTGCCAATCGTGTGTTCGAATTTCGTTAATTTCTGGATTTGTTTCGTCTCTCCCTCCGTTATTCATCAGATTTCTCGGCTAAGATTATATGGGCACGCGTCATCAAGCGCAATTCCATTGATGGACGGGCCCGATATGTTACGTGGGGCTCCCACCGCTACTTTTTTATTCTATTTTGGGCCAGAGAATTGCCGAAAATTGTCTGGAGTTTTACTCTGATATTTTGGTTATAATTGCCTGCGTCCAGTTCTTTCCCAGCTTGGTGGGAGGGAGGGGGGTGATGGGCGGGTCGTGAGGGAGGGAAGGGAAGGGAAGGGAAGGGGTGGGTGAAAGGGGAGGGGGATATTCGTTGTAATCTTATTTTTCTTGTTGCGCTTTTTTAACGAACGCTAATGAGACCGCCATTACACTGGTTAATTATTGTATCGCAGGTTAATTCTTTGTTATATCGCTGGGTGATTCCTTGTTGTATACCTGGTAAATTCTTTGTTATATCGCTGGGTGATTCCTTGTTGTATACCTGGTTAATTCTTTGTTATATCGCTGGGTGATTCCTTGTTGTATACCTGGTTAATTCTTTGTTATATCGCTGGGTATTTCCTTGTTGTATACCTGGTTAATTCTTTGTTATATCGCTGGGTGATTCTTTGTTATATACCTGGTTAATTCTTTGTTATATCGCTGATTAACCTTTTGTTATATCGATGATTAAGTCCTCGTTATACCGCTGGTTAATTTTTTGTTATATTGCAGGCAGATTTTTTTTTGTCATATCGCTGGTTAATTGTTCGTTATATCGCTGGTTAGTTATTTGTTATATCGCTGCTTCATTTTTTTCTTATATCGCTGCTTAGCTCTTGCTTATATCGCTGCTCATTTCTTGCTTATATCGCTGCTCAATTCTTGCTTATATCGCTGGTTAATTGTTGCTTATATCGGTGGTTAATTCTTGCTTATATCGCTGGTTAATTCAGTGTTACATAGTCATTATCAACGTGTTTCAAGATCATTTTTCCTCCAATTCATATCTGCGTTAGAACATTTCTTTTTCTTACTGTTTATATCATTAAGTATCATTATTTATTTTTTTTTTCGACGTAAACCTGAGCGAAGAGGAAAGTAATTATCGCCAGTGGTCGACGGGGAATTAAAAAAAGGCGATAAAAGAGATGAATTACATGTTATATAAGTCAACATATATATATATATATATATATATATATATATATATATATATATATATATATATATATATATACATATATCTGTGTGTGTATATGTATGTATACGTTGAGATGTATAGGTATGTATATGTGCGTGTGTGGACGTGTATGTATATACATGTGTATGTGGGTGGGTTGGGCCATTTCTTTCGTCAGTTTCCTTGTGCTACCTCGCTAACGCGAGACACAGCGACAAAGTATAACGAATAGAATATATATATATATATATATATATATATATATATATATATATATATATATATATATATATATAATATATCGTGTAACCAGGGATCTCTTCTGAGGCGCAGTTGCAGCTTTGAGTCTGCGCTGAGCAGGGTAAGTAGGGCTCATTTAAGGCGGAATGCTCTTCGACGACGCCTTACTCCTCACATACAGTAAGTATGATACACATCGTCGACAGTGAGGTTTGGCTTGTGTTGCAACTGTCTTTTGAACATACATAAAGTGGCTGTTGTGGTTTCGAGGCTGCGCTTTAAACAGTAGCAGGGAAATGGTGGACACCTTTAAAGCAAGAAGTTCCTCGACGGGGCTATACTCCTTTCCGTCCTCTGAAGATGGTACACGGTGTAACATTAAGCTGGTAGATACGGGACTAGGTAGCCGACCACGCCACATACACACAGACCATCTGGAGCACCACCTCTGACCACCTGCCCATCCTGACCACACTCCACTTGGCCCCACCCATCCACCAGAAGAGCCTACACAGTATACAGGAAGACAGACTGGCCAGTCTTCTCACACTTGCATGAAAACAAAGCTACAAAAATCAGTTTAGGTGCATTTCATCCATATCTCCATCCAAGCTAGCAAAAATCACAGACCAGAAGGGATTTAGGACAAAATATATAATCAACCTTCTAACAAGTTACACACTTTATACAGGCACTCAGCTCACACATAGACAGCACCATCAGTAGAAATCAGAGAACAAATCCCAAATCTAAACATCATTAACCTGATCTTTGATAGGTAAATAGCAAAATGGCACTCCTTCCTCAACACACTGGACTTCAACACCCACAGCTACCAACTCTGACGCTCGATAAAGAAGATCCACACTTGCCCCACCAGTCCAGCCTCAGCTCATGAAGTACTTTTGATCCATCACAGTGACATCCCTGCCCCCACAGAATACACACAGACACACTCATGGGACACTACTCAAAATTCAACAATAAACCAACCTCACCCCTGAACAGGAGGCTCACAAGAAACCTACACAAATTACATTCAGAAGCAGCTGCTCATCCACCCGTCACTCCCACTGATACAGGTAATGCCATTAGAACCTTAAAGGACTCTCCTGCTACAGGCCCTGACGGCGTAAAACATTTCAGTCCATCTGTAGATCCAAGCACTTACAGAAGTCTTCAACAACGACTGGGTATACAACATAATCCCAAACCCATGGAAACTTGCCAGCATCATACTAGTCCTATAACCTCTTCAAACCTCCCACCAACTACTCCCACTTCTCCTACTGCCCTATATCGCTTCTATCCTCGGTATCTAAGCTCTGTGAAAACTGATCCACGACAGAATCAAACAAAACATCCCACTCTCATCCATACAACATGGCTTCAGACCCAACCACATGGACTTCACACATTTCCTAGATTATCTCATCCTAACAAAACCCCCTCCCGTCTGTCCTAGTGGCCATAAACATTAATAAAGCATTTGACACTGTCCGCCGAGACTTCCACACACAGATGATGCTTGACATCATCTTCCAAAATAATGAGAAAAAGTGATTTGCCAATCTCATTGCCGGCAACCATGCCAAAGTCACTCACAATGACTTCACCTCTGAAGCTCTCCTCCTCAACAATAGACAGTCACTTCCACTGAACAAAATACTAACTATTATAGGCATCACATACGATTCACACGTGACATTTATTTCCTTCATCAAAAACACCTACAAAAAAGCATCACATAAAGTAGATGCCCACAGAACATTAGCTGTCACCAGAGTCAGACAAGAAAGAGAAACGCTCGGCATCCTCTACAAACATTCCATCTGCTCCACCTTAAACTACGCCTCACCTCCCTGGTCTTCCGCCTTCTCAGAAGTGAATATAATGAAGCAGCAAATCATACACACTAGAGTGTTTGTGGTTGCCTTACACCTCAACCACAAACATTCAGCATCTCCACCATGAAACAAATATCCTCTTAATACAATCCCATCTCAACATGCTCGGCACTCAACTCATTATAACTAACTTACCATCAACCCCCAAGTAGACATGAAAAGCTTTCCCCCGCCTAACACTTCAGTAACCTCTACTCACAGGTCCCCACATCTAAACAAATATAACACCGATCAAACACACGCACAATGACGTAACTTAACAAGCACTAAGCCACCGACCTCCACATTTAGTCGTAAACGCAACACCTCAACAGACATAAACCAGTCTGGAAACCACATTCCCCAGACATACACGTGTCACACTTTCTCCTGTCTACGCTCGGAACATCGCCCTTCCCCCACATCTGTATAGAAACTCATGCCAACATATCCAAGGCTCCTTCCTACCCACGAATTAACGACACCGAACACTTACTAACTCACTTCCTCGTACTCTACTCATAAAGACACGCTCGTATCATCATTACACTTTACGACCTATGGTCCCGCCCAGTGGACGTGGCCAGCTTCCTGTGCGCTGTGGGAGCGCCCTTCCACCTTCCCCCCCAATAATGAAACAACTGCGGTAAGAATTAAGTATATAACTTAAATTACAAGTAGAGAGTAGCCCCATATGAGTACAGTTTGCTTATATTGATAAGGGGAGGGGGAAAAAAAAAGCACGTATAAAAATATTTGCTGTTAACTCTACATTGTGTATTCATTAGATTGCCAGTAATTGTATGGACATAACACCTGCCGTGCTATACACAGAGTGTACTCGACGTCCACCCTTGTTAATGAGTGTTCTACTTGAGTGTGGAACATGATAACAAACACGGGAAGTATAAGAACAATGGAGAGGAGAGGCGGGGCGGCCTCCCCCCACCTTGCAACCCTTGCTCGCTGCGTCCATCACACCTACGAAGCCATTAAGCTTGTCTCTCGGGCTCATCTGTGTCTGTATACAACCTGTTGGACCTTAATTGATTTCTGGGTGCTCACCGCCAGTAGTTCTTTTCCTCGTTATAGCCGGTGTTTGAGAGAGAGAGAGAGAGAGAGAGAGAGAGAGAGAGAGAGAGAGAGAGAGAGAGAGAGAGAGAGAGAGAGAGGGGGTTATCATCTCCACCACCAGATATCAGTAGCAACACCCCCTCAACCTTCCCCCTCACCAATACCTACCTACCGCCACAAGAGGCTGCTGGATGACGACGAACACTTGATGGCGGGAACTCGTCCGTCCAAACTTAAGCTTATATACGGAACGTCTTACACGAGATCGCCGACCGGGTTTAGTCATAAGAGCATCGTGCGTGAGTGTGTCTGAAGTGTCTTCTCTCCAACCCCCGTCCCTCGCACTTAAACAAAAGAGGATCACGAGCTAAATGAGCGTCCGGGAAGAGTGTCTTGAAATGGATATACGTCGCCAGGAGCTGCGAACGGATTTGGACAATGGCTTAATGGCGTTCAGAGTATTTTGAATGAAAGCAGAAAGTCGTCCATCAGAAAGTTAGAAGGTAAATGTGAATTTGGGTGATTAGGTGATGGGTCAATACATATGCTGTACTCATCCTACAATCTTCCGTCCACTGTGAATAGGACTATTTCTTCTATCATCTTACCTTCTCCAGCCTAAGCCAGGTAACCAATTATATCCACCACCTCGAACTGGGGGATGAACAGCTGGCGTGGCTGTGTGCCAGTGAACCCGAACCGGGACCAAGACCACAGCTTTGTAATCAGGGAGGACACTGACCACTACACCACGGAAGGCCCCTACAACAACCCTGTGCGGGGAACATATTCAGTTCCTTGTATCGCAAGAGGCTGGTCGTAGACACAGGCTACTTGCTGCACTCTAGACGTCACAACAAACATCCATACAAGTGTACAGGCGCCGATGTAGATGGGTTTCTCCGTCAAGGATCTGTATCTCGAGTGAAGGAGATGGCGACAATGTTTGGTATACGAGGCAGCCTCAACCCACCACGGCTCTACCTTATATCTACATATTTCTCTTCAGGGGAGAGTAAGGCGGTTCAATCAGAGACCCGGTAATGGTGATCTCAGGGAGTCATTACCCTGGGATGATGTATATTGCTTATGGATCATAAGAAATTGCTTTCTACCCATCATCATTATCTCCTTTCCCATTTCCACGGGATGGCTCAACTGTGTCTAGGCAGGACATCTTGTGTGGGAATCAATTTTGAAGAGCTAGGGTTCGTATCCCTGCAGGCTGGCACAGAGGAGGGACATACTCATATCTCGAGGGCAGTACCACCTACCCTAATACCTTAATCACAAATGTGTTGCTCTAAATTGAAAGACATTATTTTGAGGGGTTAGGGCTGTGTGTGTGTGTGTGTGTGTGTGTGTGTGTGTGTGTGTGTGTGTGTGTGTAGCTACAGACAATCTTTACGGAACGACTAATTCGAAATTCGGAACATCTGGTCATTACGTGTACTAGAAAAATAGAATAAAGAATAGAACAGCGTCTTTGGCTGTTTGACAATTTTTCGATTATATTTATTCTTAATGAACAAACAATATTGGAGTAATCTTTTTTTCGTAGGATAAATAATCACAAAATAAATGTTTATTATCAGTCGAAATCATAAAGTATCAAGCCATTTAAACCCTTGAAGACGACGGTACGACACTTGGGTAGGATAGCCTGGCCTTTGACTCAACCCTTGAGGGTCGGGTCAAAGGTCAGGTCATCATACCCAAGGCTGTACCATCACCTTCAAGGGTCGTACCTTCTCGGTGAAGGGTGGCAGCGCTTTGGCTGGGTGGTTTGCGTCCACATCACTACAAAGTCGAGCTAAGTGTTCGATATCTGTATTGGAGAACTGGCCTCTCCTGGGCGCTCCTTGACGACCTCTGGAACTTATATTCCCATCCATATACACATATTGTCCCCGAGTCTCCATCCTGAGCTCGGACAGACGCTCAGACTCATTGATATACTTCAGAAGCTTTGAGGAACCGTAACACAAGCAGGTGACACTCGTCCATACGAGGGCAGTGGAAGACAAATACAGTGGAGGATGATATGTGCAGACCTCGAGCGGGACGTGCAGTATAACGTAGGTGTTCCTTCAGAAAAAGGAAAAAGAAGTCTAATATGAGCGCCGTAAGGGGTCGTAGAGGACCATGTATCCTGGGTCTTGACACACGCTTCTCATGTCTCCGTAATTGGAAGGTGGATGTGGCAAAGAGCTGGAGGTTTTACCAGCCCCAGACGAAATGTATTTTGATGGTTACGTGCACAGTAGTGATGGCTGTTGTAGCACCAAGCTCTCGTGGTTACATACATACATACGTGCATACATACATACATACATATATATACATACGTACATCATACATGCATATATACATGCATATATACATACGTGCATCATACATACATACGTACTATAATACATACATACATAAATACGTACATACATATAAACATATCTACACACATACATACTATACATACATACATACATACATACAGACAGACAGACAGACATGCGTACTATGCATGCATACACACATATATAAACATACCTGTATACAAAAACGTACTATACATACATACATACCAATATACAAATGTACTTTTCATGCAGACATACATATAAACATACCTATATACACAGATAAAACAAGGCTATGCATGTGTGGGGCGATGGGAGATGAAAATGAAAAAAGATTTCTGTTATTCATTTTGAAATTTCTTCCGTAACTTACGATACAGTCGCTTGCATCAGGTACAGTTGCAGTTTGCTGCAGTCATCATCAGTACTGTAATACAAACGAACGTCAGAGACAGTGGGTGGGAAGATGCCCTGATGAAGGCAGCTTACGTTGCGACATCCGCGAGACGGGGAGACCTGTCCGAACTTTCCTTTGTTTCAATAGAAACATTACGAAACTCGAGACTTTAATCAACCATTCATTCTGAACTAGTTGAAGATGTGTATAGATGATGATCGTGGCTTTATATGCGTGTTGTGTGTCTAGCCTGGCGTCAAACTATATGTCATTTTCTCATGGTGTTCAGCCCACTGTTATCTTTCAATGCTTCACAGTAAGTTTGCTTTAAACACCACACTGTGGCGAGGGTCGGCACTGAGAGGGAACACTGTCACTCGGAACAGGTCAAGGGCTTAGTTCCTGGGTTAGGTTACAGTGTTGCCTATCTATTAGTTCCTGTGTCACCTTGTCTTGTGGTCCCCCAAGCGTAGGTTCAACTTCTGGACGCGGCAGTCGGTTCACAGCCCCACCCAGCTGTTCATCCTTCTGATGTGTGGGCTGGTCGATAAATTGGGTACCTCTTCTAAGCTAGGGTATGTATATAAAACACACACACACACACACACACACACACACACACACACGGTAACAGAACAACTGTTTACTCTTGTGTTGAGGGAACTGTTTGTATGACTCTGTTTATTCCTGCAGGATACGCGAGGACAGAAGCCGAGCTGACCGGGTGTTGGGTCTGGAGCGTGAGGAACCTACAGACCGACCAGCCTCCCCACACAAGACCAATGGTGAGTGTGCCAGCGGTCTGCTGGACCCAGAACCAAGGGGTCCATTGAGGTCTCTGGTCAGGGATCTGGTCTCTCCGTACCCACAGGAACCATTGATACTGGAATATTAGAACTACTGTGTGTGAGGAAGTAGGAAGCCTGCATGAGGTCCCTTTGTGGTGGTGATGTTAACTAAATTCGTTGGTGATAAATAAACTACGTATTCAGATTAGGGTCTCCACTGACGACCCAAATTTCTCAGGTCTTTTTAGGGTTTGGTTGATGAGTTTAGGGACTCAGTGGCAAAGTCCCTAATGCTGCTGATGACCTTATCTCATAGGTCCTTGAGAGAGAGCAAGTTGGTGAAGTCTTAGAAATGACAGCAAATGTGTAATTTCCATTCGAATGTTGAGGTATTGTGGGAACTTGACGACCCTCTTGAGTGACTAATTTACAATCACTTTCTGTCCTCTGTGATATCAAGATTTCAATTTGAAGCCGTTTGATTAATGAGGTAATTACAATGGCAATTGTTAAGAATTATGATATTTGAGGTACAACGAGATTATCCTGTGTTCGTTTTAATTCTAGTTTGAATATATAGAGGAAATTTTGAGTTATTTATCATATGTGTTAACTAAACCAGCACTCTGCAACCACATGAACACTTGTTAGAGGTTTCGCACGACAAACACCTGACAGAATACACCTGTGTGACAACGTATGTACCAGCTGACGGTAGGCCACCGCCGGAAAGGGAGGTACTACAGCATGGCCATCGGGAAGGTACTGCGGTATCTGGCACCTTCCCCTCCCTAGCTCACGTTACTGTCTTTTCTTTGTGCCTCACAAACGCGTAGGTTGCAAACATTCAGGCCACATACGCACACACACACACCTCTCAATATCACACAACTCATGCGTTTCTTTCTTCCTAACTTTAGAATTTCCCATTTTAACATACGCATCTACGGAGCTACGCTTCCACGATGTCTCGCCGGCTGTGAGTGTGAACATTGCCACCGGACGAGGAAGGCTGAGCGGTTCCCTGGGTCCCTGAAACCTCCGTCAAGCCGCTTGGACACACCTCACCTTCTCCCGTCCTCGGATCTTTAGCTATCCATTTCTGTAATATATGCGGTCAGAGTCAGTCTGCCCTCTGGTGAACACCATCTGGTCCACTTCCTCTTCTCATCATTATCTTTCTGAAACCCAGCTGTCCGAGGATGCACCTTATCTCCACCATCAGATTTCTTACTATAATCTCTACCATTAGTCTCATTTAGTGCTCATTGTAGCACAAAAACTAGTTGCTCATCTCGTGGATCTGGTCTCCCATTCTTGAAGGCACCTGCGTCAAACTTTCTTCACCTTCTGTATTTCTTCTAATTTTTTTTTTGTCTTTTTCTCTATAATTCTTCAGCTAAGTACATATCTTCGACTACATGAACTATTCCTGTGACACTTCGGTGTATACCATCAACGATTGGCTTAGAAGTGTTAAAGATGATCCTGATGGAGTGGAGGCCCTTTCTACTTCCTCCTTCTTGGCCATCATGATCCTACTACACGTGTACTCGACCTCCATTTTCACCTCTAAACCTCCCCACTATACGCCCAGTAGGGTATATATCTATTATCTCTATCGTCACCAACTGCAACTTTGGCATTTTGGAAGAGCTTAGTGGCCTTACTTGAGCATCTTTTATTCGGATTGTTCCTCTGGCATCCAATGGATGTCTTCTGCTGTGCTGCTCTTATGCGGAGGTCGTCTTGTCTGGGATAGTGTGCTACATCCATTTTTTTTTCTCTCTCTTCACGGAGGGTGCAGTTTCTCTTGTTCTAATGCATTTTGTATCAGAACATAGGATCCATGACACTTTCCTGCAAGTGATGTATTCATAAGTCAAATAAGCCTTCGTGAAAGAAAATGTGTTGCTATGGCTTCTTCTACTACTGGTTGATCTCTCTAGTTTCTTACCAAAAACATCCCTAACAACTTCAGGTTTCAACATATCCTTCTGTTTTCTAACCTGATCACTATACAGCTAACTCTCCCACTGATAAAGCAGCTCTTTCCGATACCCAAACTTTCTATGACTCCTCTCTCGATGATTCCACATGTACTTCCAGCCCCACTACACATTCCACTGAACTTAAACCTTCTCCTACTTTTACTTACACAAGATCTCTCCCAGCTACAGGTGGGCAAGGCGTACATATCAGATGGCATACCTTCTCATGTCCTACGGGTGGGCGCCTCTGAGCTAGCTTGAGAGCCTATTTCATCTCTTGAGAACCCAAACTTTCTGTTTATCTAGGAAGCATGCCTTGGTGCAGCCCATCCCTATGAAAAGAGACCGCTTTAACTACCACTCCATCGCTCTCACTATTTCAAAAATCTTCGAAACTCAAGCCTCACTTTCTCAGACACTTAGAATCCGATTCCATTCGTTCTGATCATCAATATGGATATCGCAATGCTACGTCTCCTGGTGATCTTCTCTCCTTTGTGTCTCACATCTGGTCCTCCTCTCTCAAGGATGTTTACCAAACTGTAGTCGTAGACCCCGACATCTCAAAGCATCCGTGGGAATGTTGCTCGAGTCTTTGCTTTATGAATATTTTCCTCACGTTTGGTTCTTCTGATTATTCTTGTTCTCTAATGCATAGCATCCCTTTCTGATCCTTACATGGCTGGGGTCCTTCATGGAGTGAATTTCCCTTCTTGTGTCCTATCGCTTACCCTCCTTCTATAAGTATCCCTTCTTCAACCCTACTCACTCCCGTGTTAATTGTTCCAGTCTACATAATTCAGCTCACTTTCTCTTCGCTCCTAAAATCCTGTACTTGTTCTATTTCTTTCCCTACATGACACATTTGTTCTCTTCATTTCGATCTATGCATCGGCTCAGACTGGGGTAAGCAGTAAACTGGATGAATTAATGCAAAACACAATATTTACCAAATATTTCTTTGCTAACTCTTATTCATTACCAATAACCAAACTTGTAAGCGCTGCAGTTGGGCATACCCATTTCCTCCACTCTGTTATAGAAACCCTGTAAAGATTGCTTTCCAAAATCTAGGGATGTTGTATCATAGGTATTATTCCTGTGAGCCAGAGTGAAATCGAAGCCCCTCCGCCTTATTGACCCTCCCTCCCCCTGTTATCATCTCTCTTCAATCTCCTCGTTCCGTTTGCCATGATAGTGTTGCCTTCTCTCTGTTCTACAGGTATTCTTTCGACTACAGCTCCGTCATGTATGTCCGTCTGCACCTGCCACTAAGGCCCGAACCCGCCGCACGCCGCTAGCTGCTGCTTCCTATGTTTACTTTTTCTGTGGAGACCAGCCACACGAGGATTGACCGTTATGATATTTTTTCCCCTCTGCTTTTCCTATAATATTTCCAGCCTTTAAGAGCCAGGTCTGCAGATATCTGAGAAGCTTTAGTTAATCTATATCATATATTCAAACACTTTTTTTGTTATTCAACATGGTCACCATTAGGACATGTCAGCTCATATATATATATATATATATATATATATATATATATATATATATATATATATATATATATATATATATATATATTCCTATGAGTCCACGGGGAAAATGAAACACGAAAAGTTCCCAAGTGCACTTTCGTGTAATAATCACATCATCAGGGGAGACTCAAGAGAGGAATATAACAGTCAGTTGATATACATATATATACGAGTATGTGAACTATGAACACCTGTCAAAACACACCTGGGTCATATGAACACCTTTACTCGTAAACAAGTGCGCCGCAGATGCGCTAATGGTTCACAGTCACAAGTGTCACAGAGAATACCTGTACTACATGAACACTTGTCAAACAGATGCATCAAATGAATACCGACGCCCCCCTTGAACACCTGCGCTACTTTCACTCTTGACCTTACAAGCACCTGCATCCCAGTAACACCTGTTTTACACTTGAATCTGTGCCAAATGCTCATGCCTATTAAAGGAACATCTGTGCTACACGAGGACACGTTTTTCTTCACCTTTTGTCCCACTGAAAGAAACATGTTACTCACCAACATCTGTGCCACATAAGGATACGGGTTTGACACCAGCATGAGTGCTACGTAAGGACACGTGTCTGATACTGATGTCTGTGCCATATAAAGACACATGTCACACACAGATCAAAACCTGTGTCACATAGGGACACGTGTCCGACACCAACACTTGTGCCACATAAGGACACGTGTGACACATACACCAACATCTGTGCCACATAAGGACACGTGTGACACACACACACCAACACCTGTGCCACATAAGGACACGTGTGGCGCACACACCAACACCTGTGCCACATACGGACACATGTGACACACACACCAACACCTGTGCCACTTAAGGACACGTGTGACACACACACCAACACCTGTGCCACATACGGACACATGTGACACACACACCAACACCTGTGCCACATTAGGACACGTGTGACACACACACCAACACCTGTGCCACATAAGGACACATGTGACACACACACCAACATTTGTGCCACATAAGGACACGTGTGACACACACCAACATTTGTGCCACATAAGGACACGTGTGACACACACACCAACACCTGTGCCACATAAGGACACGTGTGACACACACCAACATTTGTGCTACATAAGGACACGTGTGACACACACACCAACACCTGTGCCACATAAGGACACGTGTGACACACACACACACACACACCAACATCTGTGCCACAGTAACAGGTGTACTCACCTCTCCAACAGACCGACCCCTCCGCCTCCTTCAGTCACACATGTATGTGTACCGTATGTATACACGTCCGGCAGGCTATGGCGAGGGCGATGCGCTGAACTTGAGCAGCAAAAGCGACTCCAGGGACGACCTGAGCGACGCCCCGACGCCTCGCGACGACCGCGACGACAAGGACGAAGCTCTCTCTGACGCGGACGACCTCGACGACAAGAACGGTGAGCTGAGGCGTCGTGTTCTGTGCCTTCCATGTCGTGTTGTTGTTACTGTTGGGTCTGTGGTAGGTATGTGGAATACTGCTATGGTGACTTATGGTAGGGCCAGGGGTGTAGTGTGGTAGGGTATGGTGGTTTATGGTAGGACAGGGGTATAGTATGGTAGGGTATGGTGACATGATGGAGCCAGGGGTATAGTATGGTAGGGTATGGTGACATGATGGAGCCAGGGGTGCAGTGTGGTAGGGTATGGTGGTTTATGGTAGGGCCAGGGGTGTAGTGTGGTAGGGTATGGTGACATGATGGTAGGACCAGGGGTATAGTGTGGTAGGGTATGGTGATTTATGGTAGGACCAGGGGTATAGTATGGTCATTTATGGTGGGATTACGAGTAATAGTATGGTATGGTAGAGTGATCTATGGTGGGATCAAGGATATGGTATGGGTACACTATAGTTGGTTATAGTAGGAATGTCTGTGTATGGTGTGAACAGGGGTATAGTATGGCTGTGGTATGGCACTGGTGTGTATGGTGAAAATAGTGGTGTACGGTGGGTCTTTTTTTTGTGTATGCATTTGAGTGTGTGTGTGTGTATGTGTGTGTGATAAACAATTTGTGCTATACGGGGAGGGAGCTCTACACTCGTAAGGCCTCCAATCTTAACCATTTTCTATTGTAATACAAGTTTTGAAACTTGTCCATACTCTGACAGCTTACTGCAGTCATTCACCATTCTAACAGCTTACTGCAGTCATTCACCAATCGGCTCACTGTAGTCACTCACTACTCTAATGACAGAACATATTTTACAAATCTTTTCTAACTAGTTTTTATATTGCTGTGACCTCTGTTTATTACCTCTTTCTTTGCATCTTTCGAAGGATTGTTCATTATCGGCGTTGTCAAACAAATTTAGAAACTTGAAAAGGCCATGATCATGTCACCCCTTACTCTTCCCTCTTCCATAAGGCCTCTAACCTCACAGTGTGACTCAAGTCACCTCATGTTGATATCATCTTTGCTGCCTTTCTTTGGACCTTCTTTATTCGTTCTTTGTGCTCCTCTAAGTGCATGCTGGTCGTAGCTGAAGGGACGTAGTTGGTTAACACTTTCTTATCTATGTACTTTATTACGAATCTTTATTTACCGGCAAACTGGGTTTTTTTTTTCTTTCTTTAGATTCTATAATTCTCCGTAGTTGGGGCTCTGGCGATACGTTGGTACAACGTGGACTGACTAGTTCCTTTTACACACAAATTTCTGCAGCTTATTTTCCTCAAGATAACATTCGTATCGAGGTCATCTTTCCCTGTGTCCCATCCTCAATACTTTACGTTTACTCAGGTTCAGTTTCAACAACCATGTAACAGACCAATCCTTATCATTCTTCACCTCCGTTATACCCTCAGCATCATCTGCAAATATATTCAGATATGAGTCCAAACTGTCTGCAAAGTCATTGACTTAGTTCAAGAAAAGCGATGGTCCCAGGATCGAACTCTTTGGCACACCACTGGAGACGTCAACCCGTTTTCAGTAAAAGCTCCTCTGGCGGGTGTCTTTTGCTCTTTTCCACCAAATTGATTATCTCTCCACTGAAGGGGTCCTCCCCCTTAATCCTGCCTGAAGATCCATTTTCTTTATCAACCTCCTATGTGTTACAGTGTCAAACGCTTTCATGGAAGTCCACATACACACAGCCTATCCAGTCTCCTCTTTTGTGTGTTTGTATGATTATTGTTTGACAGTGCCATTTATTACCATTTGAGAAGAGAGTTTTACACTCGTGTTGCCCCGTCTTTACTCTCATATGCGTGTGTACAAACACACACACACACACACACACACACACACACACACACACACACACACACACACACACACACACGCACCAGCCTAAGTCAGGTACCCGTTCATCGACAGCCCCCATGGGGAGGATGAACACTTGGGTTGGGTGTGGGCCGACCACTGCGCCCAGGATTAGAACTCCAGTGAACTTGTGCGTGAATCATGGTCAGTCACGCTAACCACTAGACCACGGAAGCTTTGTGTGTGTGTGATAACCTGTTTGTACTGTACTGGGAGGGAGCTTTATGATCGTACGCACACACCTCCCCCCATTTCGAACATTTTCTTCCATCATGTAACACTTTATATTGATCTATGTTGTCCACATCTACCATGTCCTCCCTCAGTTTAGTCCATTCATCCACCGCTCTTATACTATAAAAGTTCTTCTTTACGTCCTTTATAAACAAGTTTCTTGCTTAATTTCATGTCGTGTCCTCTGGTTGCTCTATCCCTATATCTTTCGTAAAACTTTTACTGTCTAAGTCATCAGTCTGTTTTGAAAACTTAAAGGTTTTGATCAGTTCACTTCTTACTCTTCTCTCTTCCCTGGTGGGCAATTTAAGGCCTCTAAGCCTTTCCCTATAACTCAGCTCCTTTGATTTTGGTACCATCATTTTTATTTTCCTTTACACTTTCTCTGTTAGCTCTGCACTTCTTAAGGTGTGATGACCAAACCTGAGAATCATATTATAGTTTTGGTCTTATGTAGGGAATAAACTGCTTGTTAGATATGTCTATCCACCGAAGGATGACCCCTTATACCTATTTGTATGTGTGTGTGTGTGTATGTGTGTGTGTGTGTGTGTGTGTGTGTGTGTGTGTGTGTGTGTATGTGTGTGTGTATACGTGTGTCTAGCATGCACTGAATATTTTTGATAATTAGAGGACAGCTGCGTGGTGCACGAAAAATACCTGTATCATCTGAACAGCTGTGATTTATGGGCGCGTATGTTGTTCTAACATCTGTACAACATTATCAGAGAGAGAGAGAGAGAGAGAGAGAGAGAGAGAGAGAGAGAGAGAGAGAGAGAGAGAGAGTCTAACTTAGTTCTATTCTCGTAAGAAAAATATATCATTGATGTCAAATATCGTTTAACCGTAGCATCATAAATATCAATGAATAAAACATTTGATAAATGTATGGTGGTCTTGGGATCGAAGTCCCAAAAAGTGCTCAGACAGGAATAGGGATGATGCAGGTATAGATGGATCATCACTACAGTCATTGAGGTGGGAATGCCCACTTCGTAAACCACTTCATGTAACCAGTTTTCTCTTGAGTATCAAAAGCTATTGGCATTATCACCCATTTTTTTGTTTACATATTTTTTGATATTTTCATCTCTATATCATCTTACGTTTATGAAATGATTCTAATTACTCGTTTTCGTTTTTTTGTGTTTGTTTTTTTGAACATCAACATAAAAAGAGATATGATTAACAAATTAGTGGTGGAGATTGTGGCGGTATCTTCCTTGGCTCGACTTCCCCACCTGACCACCCGCGCGGCTTCCCCACCTGACCACCCACTCGGCTTCCCCATCTGACCACCCACTCGGCTTGCTAGTAAACCATTTCAAAAACTATCCGCAACTATAGTGTCGTGACAAAGTTTCGCAGATCAAAGTGTTGTTGGGATACCGTTAGAGACATAATAGAAATAAGAATAGGAAGAAAAGGAATGATGATAATGTGGACAGTATCGTAGGTTTGACAACTGCTTCGATATTTTAGAGAAGGTTTCTAATAATGTTTTTAAGAAAAACCGAATACATAAACAGCTGAATGAGTTTAATCATTCGTTGCATATCATATTGTTGTCTATGTCGAGATTTCTCTGGGTGTACATTTGGACAATGTATTCGGAATGTCTTTCCCATCCCTTCATAGACAGTCGACCGACCACATAACATTGACCCAAATAATCTCATAGGGAACGGTAAATATCGCAGCTGTTTCTTAGTTCACTGTCTTTCATCAAGGACTGATAAGGCATAGGCTAGATACAAGGAAACTCTATTCCTCTGATTATCAACACGACAAGTAATACAATTAAGAACCCAAGTTATTACAATAGTTTTGGATGCGATCATCTTTAACAACGATTTACAGAAAATGGAGTAGTTCCCGTACGGTTCAGTAAACTGTATTTCATATTAGTTATACCGCAAGGCGAGGATATGCACCGTATCTGTTTTACAAGTTAAGGCGTCACACGCACAACGAGATTATTGTGGCGTATTTACTGCTTTCATTAACTCGCACTCTGTGAGTGCCTTACTTCATTTATTATCTTTATCACTATTACATTTCACAATGAATGAGGTTTCGTTAGCAATATGTCTGAGCACTGTGGCATTTCCATGCGTCTCTCTCTTTCAGTGAGTGTCAAGTTTCATTCCTTTGGCCTCAGTAGTTGTCTTATCTTTCTGCCTCACCCACCCGTGACCTGGTGCCATTCATGTATACATATGCAGTACCCATTCATGTATACATATAAAATACCCATAATCTCTCCATCTCATACATAACACTCGACAACACATAACTCACACGAATCATTCGTCATAACTTTGGGTTTCCCTGTAGTGAGCGCTACGCGCTGGCCATGCCTTTTTGGCAAATTCCCGTCATATGTTCTCGTAAGTACACACACACACACACACACACACACACACACACACACAACAGTAACAGGAGGAGTGTGGCGTCATATATTGACCTATATATGGTCACATTCACTTATGTGGGGTCACATATTGACCAGTATGAGGTCCCAAATTTGTGTGGGGGTCACACACTGACCTGTATAGGGTCACACTTTCACCTTTGTGGGGGTCACATATTGACCAGTATAAGGTCACAAACCTGTGTAGGGGTCACACACTGACCTGTATAGGGTCACACATTCACCTGTGTGGAGTCACCTATTGGCCTGAGAGGGGTGACATATTGTAACGTGTTTGGGTCACACTGTGACCTGTATGGTCATACTATGACCAGTTTTGAATCATGCTGTGTGTGGGTAAATATTCTTCACTGAAGGGTAGAGGTAAAATTGGTCATTATATTTACTACAGTAAGATAAACATCAATATCTATATCATATATAAATAACACATATATACATATAGACAAACACCCGTTATCTCTGTCTATATAACTATATATATCTACGTAGCATCTTAGTCTGTCCATCCATCTATCTTCATATCTCTATCAATCTGTCTATCTATTCATATCAATCTATCCATCAATCTTTTTATCTAATCTTTTTATGCACGTATTTATCTGTCTATGTCTATCTCTGTCTTCCTACAATGACATCTATCGATCTCGAACGCAAGGAATGAGAACAACGAAACAAAACATCAAAGATGAAACAGGGAAATGGATCCAAGTGTTTGTGAGTGACACACGATCCACAGCCATTGTAAATGGATCCACGTCTGATGATGAGATTCGATCCAGAGTGTCACAGGGGTAGTTATCAGCCTCAGTTTTATTTATGATAATGATTTTAGAGATGAACAGGGAAGTGATAGGAATTACAATAAGATGCATTGAGGCAGTGGCTTTACAATCAGTGAAATGTAAAGATCAGAGGACAAAACACGAGACGCAAAAAAAGACCCGAGATGTAATATAAGAATTGGAATGGATGGAACGAAGAGGGGTTTGAGCATATTAACTATGAGACAATTAAGAACAGACTTATCCCTGAATAGTGTCCAAGGCTCGATTGAGGGATGGACAATAGAGGTAACGTCAAAGATGCACGAGGAACCAGGGATGAAGAACTAGAACTCGTACAGCGTATTGAGGAGATGATACTTCTCGGGCCAAGAAATGAGAGGTATGATAATGAGAACTTTCATATAACGAGACAGAAACTAACGTAATATGATTGTTCAACGAGTAGATCGGAAGCAAAAGTTATATACCAGTGTGTTGTACGGTTACCAAACACACAGGAGGGAAATAGACTCATCAGATTGGATTCGGAAACACTTGAAAACCATCAACAGAGGATTAGAACACATGACATGGAACATATGAACCATCATAAGAGGCCGACGGGGATCGAACCCCACACACTAGAAATATGAAGAGAAGGATAAACACTTACGCCAGGCTGATAATCAAGAGCATCAACAATGTACTATTTCTAAAAACGTCTCGACAAGAAAGAAGTAGATTGATTAAGTCCACAAATGACACCTAAAAACATATCCAAAAAACGTTCCACACAGAAAGAGATGGAGAGAGATTTTCTCTCCTTGTACAAGTGAAATGAAAAAAAAAAAAACAAACGCACGAGGGAGAATATAGACGCATTTAAAAGAACCCTTGATGATGGGTCACAAACAGTCCCAGATGAACCCAAGATTGGTGGTCGCGCTGCAGTATAAGTGGCGTCAGAGAGAAACAGTAATATGAAATGAGCAAAGAACTGCAGTGAGCCCTACGCGCTAGCCCTGTCCTTCTGCAAAATCTTGTCGTAGGTACGTGTATGGAAAGAGGTACTCCTCTCTCTCTCTCTCTCTCTCTCTCTCTCTCTCTCTCTCTCTCTCTCTCTCTCTCTCTCTCTCTCTCTCTCTCTAATACTCCTATGTTAAAACTTGAGTGGTTTTTTTACCCTTCTCTTCTCCTCCTAAGTTACAACTCAGATGGTTGTAAGTCTTCTCAGTTATCATTCCAGTGGTTGTAAACATCTTTCGTTATAACTTGGTTGGTTGTAAGTCTCTTAAGTTATAACTTGGGTAGTTGTAATTCTCTCAAGTTATAAGTCGGTTGGTTGTAAGTCTCCTAAATTACTATTCGGGTGATTGCACGTCTTTTAAGTTGTAATGGTTGCTTGTAAGTCTCTAAGTTATAACGGGTGGTTGTAAGTCTCCTAAGTTATAACTTGTGTAGTTGTAAGTCTCCTAAGTTACAACTAAGGTAATTGTAAGTCTCCTAAGTTACAACTAAGGTAATTGTAAGTCTCCTAAGTTAACCTGTGTAGTTTTAAGTCTCCTAAGTTGAAACTGAGGTAATTGTAAGTCTCGTGAATTATAACTCGGTTTTAAGTCTTAAGTTAGAACTCGAGTGGTTGTAAGTCTCGTGAATTATAACTCAGGTGGTTGTAAGTGTCCTAAGTTATAACTCGAGTGGTTGTAAGTCTCGTAAGCTATTACTCGAGTGGTTGTAAGTCTCGTAAGCTATAACTCGAGTGGTTGTAAGTCTCGTAAGCTATAACTCGAGCGGTTGTAAGTCTCGTAAGCTATAACTCGAGTGGTTGTAAGTCTCGTAAGCTATAACTCGAGTGGTTGTAAGTCTCGTAAGCTATAACTCGAGCGGTTGTGTCCCCTACACAGACCTGAGTGACCGGGAAGACTTCGACTATGTGGACCGCCCGTCGCTCCATTACGCCAACAACACCCTGACCTCCGCCTCCGCCAACAACAACAACAATAACAACAACAACAACAGTACAGGCGGGGTCATGGCCGGCCTGGGCGGAGGTATGGGTACCCTCCTGTCCTCCGGCACCATCAGTAGCAGTAGCAGTAGCAGCAGTAGCATCGCCACACCCACAACCTCTCAAAGCTCCGCCCTCCTGCCCACCACGGATGAACGTCTTCCTCCAGGTCAGTCGCCACCGGGCAGAGTCTCTGTATTCTCGAAGATTCAGTCGTGATTTGAGCCTCATGTTATCCCTAATTAATGGAAGAAATACAGTAATCGTGCTTGCAGTCTTTCGTAATCATCACCAAGAGATAAATGGCTTTAGAGTTGATACGTTATGTAATTTACTTACCGTTTTCTTTATTAGTCCTGGGGTACTTCAGGGCTTTGCATGGTCCCTACACTGATTCCTTCTCATATTATTTACTTCGAGTACAATCCCAGGGCTTTTCTTGGTCCTACACTGATTCCTGCTCATATTATTTACTTCGAGTACTACCCCAGGGCTTTTCTTGGTCCCTACACTGATTCCTTCTCATATTATTTACTTCGAATACAACCCCAGGGCTTTTTTTGGTCCCTACACTTATTCCTTCTTATATTATTTACTTCGAGTACTACCCCAGGGCTTTTCTTGGTCCCTACACTGATTCCTTCTCATATCATTTACTTCGAGTATTACCCCAGGGCTTTTCTTGGTCCCTACACTTATTCCTTCTTATATCATTTACTTCGAGTACTACCCCAGGGCTTTTCTTGGTCCCTACACTGATTCCCTCTCATGTTACTGACCTCGGACAGGCCTGAGTGGGCTGGCTGGCCTGAGCATGGGTTCTGGGGGGGAAATGACCACTCCCACGCCGCACCACCCGCCACTCTCATCGCTGGAGAACCTGCTGGGCAACATCCAGAACCTCCTGAAGGTGGCGGCAGAGAGCGTCCGGCACGAGGAGAAACAGTGGAACAGAGAGAAGGGTGAGTAGCCCAGGGGGATGGGGCTGAGTAGGGGTGAGTAACCCAGGGGGATGGGGCTGAGTAAGGGTGAGTAGCCCAGGGGGATGGGGCGCACGGGGGTAGGGTGGGGGATTAGTAGAGCTGGATTTGTGAGGGATGATGAGTACAAACAGCTACTCATGAGTACGTCCTTGCCATGAGTAGCCTTCTTCTCTCCCTTTGAGTAAGTTGGTGGACTTGTGTGAAAACGTGAATATACCTTTTCATTTCTGACTCATATATATATATATATATATATATATATATATATATATATATATATATATATATATATATATATATATATATATATAGAGTCCACGGGGAAAATGAAACACGAAAAGTTCCCAAGTGCACTTTCGTGTAATAATCACATCATCAGGGGAGACACAAGAGAGAAATATAACAGTCAGTTGATATACATCGAAGAGACGAAGCTAGGACGCCATTTGGTAAACATGTGATATATATATATATATATATATATATATATATATATATATATATATATATATATATATATATATATATATATATATATATATATATATATATCCTGCCGTGGGTGAGCTAAGCATCTCGTCTCTCCCGCAGAACATCTGCAGCTCGAGTTCCAGCGGCAGAAGGAGATGAGAGAGCGCCTCGAGAAGCAGCTTGTCGAGGACGAGAAAGTCAAACGTGAGTTGTGCCTCGCATGCCATTTTCTGTTGAGCTGTTCTGACACTCCCATTATTATCATTATTATTATTATTATCATTATTATTATTATTATTATTATTGTTATTATTATTATTATTATCATTATTATTATCATTATTATTGTTATAGTTATCATAACAAATATCAAATCATCATTATTATATTATTATTATTATTATTATTATTATTATTATTATTATTATTATTATCATTATTATTATTATTATTATTATCATTATTATTATTATTATTATTATTATTATTATTATTATTATTATTATTATCATTATCATTATTATTGTTATAGTAATCATAACAAATATCAAATCATCATTATTATATTATTATCGTTATTATTATTATTATTATTATTATTATTATTATTATTATTATTATTACTATTATTATTAATAACAGAGAAGGCGTAACGGAAGTAAGAGCCTCTCGTCTGTTACACCTTCGTCACACAGATATATTACAACTTTTGTGAAGGTTGTCACAACCTGACGTTTTCTGAGGAACATAATCAAGTCAGATTTCTAGCACTAGTCCTTCCCTTTTAACACCACACTCCCGATTTAACACCAGTCCTATCCCGTTTAACACAACCCTCTCCCGTTTAACACAACCCTTTCCCGTTCCACACAACCCCTTCCCGTTTAACTCCACTCTCTCCCGTTTATCACAACCTCTCTAACACCAGCCCTCTCCCGTTTAACACAACTCTCTCCCATTCAACACAACCCCTTCCCATTTAACATCAACCTTCTCCCTCTAGCACAACCTTCTCCCGTTTTAACACAACCCTTGCCCATTTTAACACCATCCTTCCCCCTTTAGCACCCACCTTGGGTTTGCCTTCCAACCTCTCATGTTACCCCACAGTAATCCTGCTCATCCTGTCTCTCCGACAGCACTGTACCTACCTGTCTCTCCCACAATACTGAACTCTCCCTGTCCCTCCCACAGTACTGTACTCTCCCTGTCTCTCCCACAGTAATGCACTCTCCCTGTCTCTCCCACAGTACTGTACTCTCTCTCTCTCTCTCTCTCTCTCTCTCTCTCTCTCTCTCTCTCTCTCTCTCTCTCTCTCCCACAGTACTGTACCTACCTGTCTTTCCCACAGTACTGTACTCTCCCTCTCTCTCTCCTGCAGTACTGCACTCTCCCTCTCTCTCTCCCACGGTACTCTACTCTCCCTCTCTCTCTCTCCCACAATACTGTACACTCCCTCTCTCTCTCTCCCACAGTACTCTACTCTCCCTCTCTCTCTCTCCCACAGTACTGTACTCTCCCTCTCTCTCTCTCTCTCCCACAGTACTGTACTCTCCCTCTCTCTCTCTCTCCCACAGTACTGTACTCTCCCTCTCTCTCTCTCTCCCACAGTACTGTACCTCCGTAAGCTGAAGAAGGAGAAGCGTGCTCGCCGGCGCCTGGAGGAGGAGCTGACGGAGAAGTTGAAGCGTCTCTCCCAGTATGAACCTAACGCCAAGGAACTGCTGAGGGCGGCCGGTGAGTGTTCTTTGCTGTTGGAGTAGTGTTGGAGACTGTTGCAGTGATGTTGAAGAGTGTTGGAGAAGTGTTGGTGACTTTCGCAGTGTTGTTAATGATTTTTGTACTATTTTTTGGCGACTGTTGGAGAAGTGTTGGGAGCGCTGGACTGCTGTTGAGAGGGATGTTTAGAATAGTGTTGGAGACTGTTGGAGCAGTGTTGGCGACTGTTGGAGTAGTGTTGGAGGCTGTTGAACTACCGTTGGAGGGTGCTGGAGAAGTGTTGGAGTGATGTTGAGAATGGTAGTGTAGCGTTGACGAACGTTGGGGGATGCTGGAAAAGCGTTGGGAGTGTTGGAGCAGCGTTGGGAGTGTTGGAGTAGCGTTGGGAGTGTTGGAGTAGCGTTGGGAGTGTTGGAGTAGCGTCGGGAGTGTTGGAGTAGCGTTGGGAGTGTTGGAGTAGCGTCGGGAGTGTTGAAGTAGCGTTGGGAGTGTTGGAGCAGCGTTGGGAGTGTTGGAGCAGCGTTGGGAGTGTTGGAATAGCGTTGGGAGTGTTGGTGTAGCGTTGGGAGTGTTGGAGCAGCGTTGGGAGTGTTGGAGTAGTGTTGGGAGTGTTGGAGTAGCGTTGGGAGTGTTGGAGTAGCGTTGGGAGTGTTGGAGTAGCGTTGGGAGTGTTGGAGTAGCGTTGGGAGTGTTGGAGTAGCGTTGGGAGTGTTGGAGCAGCGTTGGGAGTGTTGGCGTAGTGTTGGGAGTTTAGTGTTATCGAGTGTTAGTCGAGTTTTGAAGTGTTAAAAATGTGTTAGGAGTGTTGGAGTAGTGCTGGCGAGTGTTAGAGATGGCGAGTGTCAATGTTAGGATTGTTGGAGTGTTGGAGAATTTTGGAAAGCGTTGAAGACTGTTGAAAAGTGTTGAAGACTGTTGGAGAAAGTTGGAGAGTATCATAGACTGTTGACTATACTAGGGAAGAGGAGTGCTGGAGACTATGTTAGGGAGTGCTGGAGAATTGGGCTAGTGTTGTAGGCTGGCTATGTTGGAGACTAGCTGATGAAGGAATGTTGGAGACTGGTTGTGTTTGGGAGTGTGACTGGATTTGCTAGGGAATGTTGGAGACTGACTGTGTTGGTGAGTATTGGAGACTGATGGCTGTGTCGAGAGTGTTGGAGATTACTGGTTGTGTTGGCGAGTGCTGGAGAATGGCTGTCTTGGGGAGAAGGAGTGATGGAGTAACGCATATCACCAAGAATATATTTGACAATGAAATAAAACGAAACATAAAGAAAAATATACGTGAAAGCTATTCTTTCGTCCAGATTACCACTGTATATATTTCTGTGATAGGAATAAAGTAGGTACTTATACTTGTAATTCCGTCTACTTTTAAATAAAGTAGGTACTTATACTTGTAATTCCGTCTACTTTTAAATAAAGTAGGTACTTATACTTGTAATTCCGTCTACTTTTAAATAAGATAAGCTTTACTGATATAGGATCATGCCATGTGTTTACCTCTGGTTATATTTCTATATCTATATCTAAACGCACACACACACACATACACACACATAAAGGGGCCTCCGTGGTGTAATGGTTAGCGTTCTATGAAAGCGCGACATACTTTCGCTGTCCGACGAATGTTTTGACTGCCACATATGGACGAGCAAACACCTGCTCTCACCTTTTCACTGCAAGACGCGTAGTAATAATTACAGTGACTCCCAACTTCACAGTTAAGACATACAACAGTGACTTCTTCCTTCCTCCACACTTCATCATGCATCCTAGAATATTTCTTGAGTGTCCAATTTCCAATTAGAATAATCCTGTCCATAGTTTTTCGTCTCTCTCTGTCTCTTCTTTGATAATGATCAATAGAGATTAGATTCGACGAAATTAATCAGGGTTAATAGCTCCTGGTGGTGGAATACGACTTTGATGACCCGTTCTTCGTGATCTTTTGTGTGTGTGTGTGTGTGTGTGTGTGTGTGTGTGTGTGTGTGTGTGTGTGTGTTTTCTATAATGCTTTGAGAGAGTAGAAAAAAAAAAAGAGATAGAAAAAGAGGATTTGGTAAAGTGAAACCTTAGAAGTTTTAAAGGTAATTGTTTTCCCGGGGAAGTAATTCAAAAGAAATTATGCAAACTTTCATTTTTCTTGGAGTGTAATCAACCCTCATCGGATCAGTCATTAATCATATTATCCCTCCACCCCGTCGTAGTTTTTTTTTTTCTTCAACTATGTCTCCTCGCGTTACGCATTTTTCCACTTCTCCTAATCTCAATGCAACCGTAAAAAGGACACACACACACACACACAGTCTCTCCTCCTCCTCCTTCTTCTTCTCCTCCGTCGCTCTTTCCACACGGCTCTCGAAGGCCCATTCTAGCCTGACGGAAACGTAATATCAGCGAATAGTTCCGCTCAACTCGGAGGGGGGTTCGTCAACGGGAAGGAGGGGGAAAAATCCGTATTTAACAAGTATAGTGCAATTATTCACGGCCCAGACTCAGACTCGCTCTTTTTCCCCTCCCCCTCTCTCTCAACAATGACACAGACGCTCCTTAAAAAAAATAAACCTTAGAAAAGGACGACTTTATGAACATCTTCGACTCGTTATGCATCAATATAAATCATTTATGTGACTGAATGATACGTGCATAAATAATTTACTATGACGTGTATATGTCTAATGTAATTTGTAAGCGTATCTTTTGTCATATTTTTTTTTTTCGTGAGATCAGAACGAAGCTATTTGAAATCCTGGTAAGGTATAAGACCCTTCCTGAGTTGGATTTCGACCTCCTTAACCCTCCCTCCCTCCCTCACTCCCTCCCTCCCTCCCTCCCTCACTCCCTCCCTCACTCCCTCCCTCCTCGACAGAAGGTGTTGCCTCACAAAAATGCACCACCATCCTTAATGATTCCCATCAATTAATTCATTAAAGTTTTAATTACTGCGCAGAGCTTCATCTCATAATTATCTCTGTTGATTATTTTGTGTGATATTGGATCGGACTTGGCTGGAAATCTACCCATATTTTTTTTAACCCCCCCCCTTAATTTTTTTTTTCTATTTTTTTTTTTCAAGGGCTATGGGAACTTGGCCCCCCCGACTTGCTTGAGCAGGCTGTCCATTATTGTTAATTGGAGGAGAGAGATGGATAACTGTGAGGTTGGGAGAAACTTGATGTGGGGGGGTGGGGGGAAGGGGAGAGTAGAGAGAGAGAGAGAGAGAGAGAGAGAGAGAGAGAGAGAGAGAGAGAGAGGGAGAGAGGATGACTGTGTCTGCCATGGGTATCAGGGATGCGTCATGTGGTCATGAACACATAGTATGAAGACATCATCCTCGTATTCTTCTCGTTGACTCTGTACCTTAAGCGACATCAGACACAGTAAGCGGGATCTACTGTAGGAGACACAGTAAGCGGGATCTACTGTAGGAGACACAGTAAGCGGGATCTACTGTAGGAGACACAGTAAGCGGGATCTACTGTAGGAGACACAGCAAGCGGGACCTGCTGTAGGAGGCACAGTAAGCGGGATCTACTGTAGGAGACACAGTAAGCGGGACCTGCTGTAGGAGGCACAGTAAGCGGGATCTACTGTAGGAGGCACAGTAAGCGGGACCTGCTGTAGGAGACACAGTAAGCACAGATTACTATGGGCAACAGAGGAAGGTAACCTGTGGTGAACTAGTGTACACGGCAAAGAAGCGAACAGTTAGGTCAGACGTACAGTTCAACCCCAGAATCACTTTCTGAAGGAGTTCGTCAATGTAACCAATTAACCCATTTTCATAAGCCTTTCCAAATACTCTTAGAAAGTTGAGGCAAAAAACGAAAAACGTCCGCCTTAATTATGGCACAGAACAAGCGGCAACGAGTTATAAAAAGAGAGAGAGAAGAGGAGTAAAAAAAAAAAGATATATACAGCAACACAGTAGAACATTTTCTGCAAATCACCAATCAGGATCCGCTTAGGTCGACAATAGACGCCGGATAACAATAAATGACGTGATGCCTGATCTTCCAGGAAAGAGCTTCAGAGCCTCTTGATGAGCGGTTGGATCCTCTCAGCCTCCAACGCAGTAGACTTTCTTTTTTTCTCTCTCTCTTTCTCTCTCTTTCTAGTGAAGGAAACAGTGTCATATTTAACGTCTTGAAGGAATTATTTGAAACTGTTTTTAATGGTCGTCTGTGAAGTTTATAGTTTTAGGATTAATCAGTAAATCTGTTTCAGGCGACACGAATCTTGATTTACTTATATATATATATATATATATATATATATATATATATATATATATATATATATATATATATATATATATATATATATATTTCATTGTTGAAAAATATGGTAATGACTTCAGATATGCAGAGGCGTATTAAGTCAATAGCCACGGAAAGCTTTTATATAGTAAGAAAAACACATCCAGTGAAAATAACTTGGGTTAACAATATGGCCTTTGCGGTGTTCAGGATGGGGCTGTCATTGTAGAGGTCTCTACCAGTTCGGGTGGTTGAGTTGTTGAACTGCAACCCAAGGGAAGGGGGATCTCTGGTGTCGGGAGGGCGACGGTGGCGGGGATGGTGCTGTAGCTGCTTTCCGAAATGTTAGATGGAGTTGCAGGTGATGATGGTTAGAGAGAGTCGGGAGATCTAGTGGGTTGAAAGGCTCTTGGTAAGTGGAGTAAGAGGGACCGAGGATAATCTTGCATTAGCCTTTCTGCAACATCTGCAGTCGCTCCTGCTGTGTGCTGGGTAGGGAGGAGGGCCAGGCAGGGGGAGAGGTACAGGAGGTACAGGAATATTGTGTTGATGTTCTTAAATTCAAATGTAGGGAAGCCGTGTCCCCGAGTCCACGGTGAATAAAGAGACGAGGTCTAAGAGGAGTTTGTGATGGTGCTGATGTGTTCCTTCCAGCTTAGTTGATCGTCTAGAGTGACGCCGAGAAGCTTGGTGGACTGGACAACCTGGAGGGGACTGGAGTCTAGTGAGACAGTAGGGGGTGGGACAGGGTTGGAAGCTTGGTGGACTGGACAACCTGGAGGGGACTGGAGTCTAGTGAGACAGTAGGGGGTGGGACAGGGTTGGAAGCTTGGTGGACTGGACAACCTGGAGGGGACTGGGACCTAGTGAGACAGTAGGGGGTGGGACAGGGTTGGAAGCTTGGTGGACTGGACAACCTGGAGGGGACTGGGGCTTAGTAAGACAGTAGGGGGGAGGAGGAGACATGGTTGCCATGGTGATTGGTTAATGGTTGTATGGTTGCCGATGGTTCAGTTCTGGAAAACTGTTAAGGGTATTCCGGAGGGCGAGGTAGTTGGCTGAGTTGCTGTCGAAGCTGTCACCAATGGCCGAGTCATCAACATATTTCCATCCAGCAATTGAGCCCCACCAAGGCATCGTTAATGAGATGTGGGAGCACATGTGGCCCATCTTAGTCCCCTGTGGGAGCACAAGTGGCCCATCTTAGTCCCCTGTGGGAGCACAAGTGACCCATCTTGGTTCCCTGTGGGAGCACAAGTGACCCATCTTGGTTCCATGTGGGATGCCTCAGGTGAGGGACTGGAAGGTGGAGATGACCCTCTCGGAAGGGAGCGGCCTGACAACGATCTTTTGAGGAAGTCTGGAAGCCATGGAGTGAGTGAGGCGTCCTCCTCCGCAAGCCATCTGGTTGACGGCGGGGTCAACGATTATGTTACGGTTGACTGTGAAATGTATATGTGTGTGTGTGTGTGTGTGTGTGTGTGTGTGTGTGTGTGTGTGTGTGTGTGGATAGGGTTGTATATGTGAATATACACCTATCGGCATGCATGTGTATATATGTATGTATGTATGTATGTGTAAAAGCTAATCTGTAAGAAGGACGAGATGTGATGAAAAAAGAAGCGTGCGAGAAATCAGTGTTATGATGAAGAGGAAAATGAGATGCCTCGAGCATTGATGAGAGAGAGAGAGAGAGAGAGAGAGAGAGAGAGAGAGAGAGAGAGAGAGAGAGAGAGATAATCAAACAAATGAGATTGTTAGGATTAAGAAGTTGCGATTGTTAGAGACTCAGTAATCGCATTAACTTTGCACTCTTTCTCCTCCACTCCTTTTTAATCACATTACGGCGGTCAGAAACTTTTCAACAAATCCTTCCATTCCCCCTTTTTCTGCCTCCCTTCTCCCCCTATTCAACTTTTTTTTTTTATACTTTGTCAAGTAATATTTTTTCCTCCGGTGCAGTATCTCAGTTTCATCCGTCCCCCCTCATCTCGACTCAGGTTAGGCTGGAACCACCTGTTTTTTTTCATTAGATACACGAGTACATTTTTTTTTTCTTTTGTTTTTTAGTCATTATGTTGAATAATCTTCTGGTCTTCAGTCTAGGGGGAGGGGATTGTCATTTTGAGGTGGAGATCCGATTTTGAGGAGTATATCAGGAGAAGTAATTATGGAGTCTGTTCATCCAAATTTATTATACGACAGACGACACATTCGTGTGTTACATACATCCCACGAGTACATTGGCGACACATGTTGCTGACTAAGACATTAGTGCCTGAAACGTGATACAGACTGATACGCTGTGTGTGTGTGTGTGTGTGTGTGTGTGTGTGTGTGTGTGTGTTTAGGTCATCTGGGACACGTCTCTTAAATATCAATGAATCTTGGAGAATTTGAAAGCTTTTCCTTCAGCACGCAAAGTCTTCACTGTTGCCAGCCTTTACCATCACCACTTTGAATACCAGGAAAATGATCCAAATGAAGAAATAAGGTGAACTTGTTTCTATACCACAGAATGTGTGTGTGTGAAACTATTGAAGAGAACTGCTCTCTCTCTCTCTCTCTCTCTCTCTCTCTCTCTCTCTCTCTCTCTCTCTCTCTCTCTCTCTCTCTCTCTCTCTCTCTCTCTCGAAAGCATCTAGATGAGTCAATGCCTTTCCATTTTAGTCGGGTTTGAGGATACGGAAATATACAATGGACGCTTTACACACACACACACACACACACACACACACACACACACACACACACACAAGGTGTGGAGTGGAGTGGAAGACAGCTAACGTCGCGCCGATCTTTTAAGAAAGGAGAAACGAGAAATTGCCCAGACTTACGAACGGATCTCGCTGACGAGTGTGGTTTGTCAGAAAAGATAGAAAAGCTAATCAGAAAGGAAGTGAATGATTCATTACATCGGGAAGACATCTTAATTGAGAGATGACACACGGGCCCTTGCAATGGAGATTCGTGCATAACAAATTGTATCGACTCCTACGAAAGAGTGAGCTCCGTTTTAGAACGAGAAAGATGGGTGGGTGGATTGAGGGTTCTTGCACTGTCCAGAAGGAGTTCAGCTTTGCGCCCCACGCAGGAAGGTGGTGAGGAGATGGAAATTTCAGGCAGTCGTAAGGCGCAGCCACCTAAGACGTGCAGAAAACTCTTGTAGGTGAAGGGAAGAAACGACACATGTCGGAGACGTCTTCTCCAAATGGGTAGAGGCTCACCACTGGGGTACCGCAAGGCACACCCTGGGACCGTTGTTCTTCGTGGTGTGAATGACCTTCCCGAAGAATTGGACTTATACCTGAATATGTTTGCAGATGATGCTCAGATCATGAACGAAGTAAGAAAATGAAAAGGATTGCCAGCAACTTTATAAAGGAACGTAGACAAGCTCTTCAGTTGATCTGATATACTACACGACTGATGAAATGTAACTCAGGTGAATGGAAATTGGTGAGGATAGGAGACTGGGAAAGAAAAAGGCCTCGATATGGATATGAATATGATCTCGCAAGAAAGACGCTGTAGGAATCTGTGTATGAGTCGACGTTGTATTTCGTCTGTCGACGAAACATTACGTCAGTAAGACTATCCATTGTCTACAGCTTTCACCAAGCGTAAGGATACGGTCATGTAAAGCAAGGTACACACAGCCTTCATGAGAACCAAACTGGAATATATTCTACACCCTCGAATCACAATAGAACTGATAGAGAAAGTCCAGAAGAGGGCAATAATGATTTCTCCTAAAATGAGAGAGCTGATTTAAGTTGAGGTGGTTATATGTGACGAATTTACCTACCACGGAAGAGAGAGGAGTGAGGGATGGCTTGATCGCAACCTTCAAGTTTCTAAACCAATCTGATGGTGACGATAGAGATGAGTTCTTTGAGAGAGGCACACACACACACACACACACCAGTGTCACCCACCCATTACCACCAGCGTCACCCATGTAACCTCACCACCCAACCAGTACCCCTGTAGCCTCACCACCCACCCAGTACCACCAGCGTCACCCCTGTAGCCTCACCACCCACCTAGTACCACCAGCGTCACCCCTGTAACCTCACCACCCACCCAGTACCACCAGCGTCACCCCTGTAGCCTCACCACCCACTTAGTACCACCAGCGTCACCCCTGTAACCTCACCACCCACCCAGTACCACCAGCGTCACCCCTGTAGCCTCACCATCCACCCAGTACCACCAGCGTCACCCATGTAACCTCACCACCCAACCAGTACCCCTGTAGCCTCACCACCCACCCAGTACCACCAGCGTCACTCCTGTAACCTCACCACCCACCCAGTACCACCAGCGTCACCCCTGTAACCTCACCACCCACCCAGTACCACCAGCGTCACCCCTGTAACCTCACCACCCACCCAGTACCACCAGCGTCACTCCTGTAACCTCACCACCCACCTAGTACCACCAGCGTCACTCCTGTAACCTCACCACCCACCTAGTACCACCAGCGTCACCCCTGTAGCCTCACTACCCACCCAGTACCACCAGCGTCACCCCTGTAACCTCACCACCCACCCAGTACCACCAGCGTCACCCCTGTAACCTCACCACCCACCTAGTACCACCAGCGTCACCCCTGTAACCTCACCACCCACCCAGTACCACCAGCGTCACCCCTGTAACCTCACCACCCACCCAGTACCACCAGCGTCACTCCTGTAACCTCACCACCCACCTAGTACCACCAGCGTCACCCCTGTAACCTCACCACCCACCCAGTACCACCAGCGTCACCTCTGTAACCTCACCACCCACCCAGTGCTACAAGCGCCACCCACTCAGTACCACCAAGGGTCACCTTGCCTACATTAACCATATATTTGTTTGTGTCTGTGTACAGCGGAGTCTCTGGCCAAGGAGGGGGTGAACAACGCGGCTGTTGCGGCTGCGGCAGCGGCGGCAGCGGCTGCGGCCTCCGGAGGCTCCGCAGGGCAGGGCGACAACCCGCACCTCAGTCCCAAGTCCCACCAGCAACAGCAACAGCAACAGCAACAGCAGCAACAACAGGATCTACAGGACGTCCGTACTTCCCAGAGCGGTGAGTCCCCAGTCCCCCAGCCAGTACCAGTATGGCTAGGTGTCACCCTTATGGGGATCAGGGATAGCTATTATAGGGTCAGGGATCCCCGTTATGGGGTCAGGGTTGCCGTTATAAGGTCAGGGATCACTATTATAGGGTCAGGGTTGCCGTTATAGGGTCAGGGATCACCGTTATGGGGTCAGGGTTACCGTTATAGGGTCAGGGATCACCGTTATGGGGCCAAGGTTACCGTTATAGGGTCAGAGATCACTATTATAGGGTCAGGGTTGCCGTTATAGGGTCAGGGATCACCGTTATGGGGTCAGAGTTACCGTTATAGGGTCAGGGATCACTATTATAGGGTCAGGGTTGCCGTTATAGGGTCAGGGATCATTGCTGTAGGGTCATGGGCCACCGTCATAGGGTCGTGGGCAGTCGTACTAGGGTCAGGACAGTCGTTATAGGCTCATAGCCCACCGAATAAGCTTAGGGCCCACCCTATGGGCTCAGGGCCCACCATATAAGCTCAGGGCCCACCCTATGGGCTCAGGGCCCACCATAAAAGCTCAGGGCCCACCATATAAGCTCAGGGCTCACTATATAAGCTCAGGGCCTACCATATACCCTCAGGGACCTCCCTTACAATGCTTCAGAGGGCCTTGCCTTGCGATGTACGGTATTGGTCTGTATTTCTACAGGTTGGGATACAGTGTTTCAGTTTCAGTAACAGTTCAATAGGACCCTCTCCCTATCATCCTTATGTCTCCTTATCATTCTTATGTCTCCCTATCATCCTTATCGTTATGTCATTATCATTAGATATGACTATAATGATGTTGCTATTGCTGTAAATATTCTCAGTTTTCTTGTATCTTATTTTTCATCTCGCCCGCCCCCCTCCAGTTTTCGTAGCGGTCTAATTCGCCATGAATATTTGTGCCGAAATATAGTGCTCTTGTGTGTGTGTGTGTGTGTGTGTGTGTGTGTGTGTGTGTGTGTGCTTATCTTACTTTACTTTCGTGGCCAAGAAGTCCCTTGTATGGAGCTCCCGCAGCGCGCAGGATGCCGGCCTTAAACACACAGCACAAAAAAACGATCTTTACACTTTCAGAGTGACATAATACGACATAAAGACGAAAATACTTGAGAGCATATCAACCTCTTTAAAGTTAACAGGTGATCATTCTGAGACCTATCGTTCACTGGCGTAAAGATAGTTTTTGTGCTGTGTACGCAGACTCTATGGGTAGAACTGAAGGTCAACAAGTGTGGTGATGTGAGAGTGCAGGACATCTGAGTGCAGGATTTGAGTGCAGGAGAGCTGAGGAGTAAGAACTTAGTTTCTTCCTCGGAGAAGTTCCATCTTGGGTGCTAGGGGGATGTCCACAAGGCAAAGAAGAAAGTGTAACTCACACATTCCTTGGGGTTGCCGTTCCACATGGAGGTATATCGTGTGGATTAGAATTCAAGAATTGGATGAAGGTGGGATGCAGTTGTTCACTGTTCACTGGGGTGTTATAGGGTGAATATGTTTAATCAATGTTATATTTTGGGAGAAGAGGTGAGTAAAAGTTGCTCAAGAGCGAGGCGGGAGTGAGCTTGTTGTCTCTTGGCCATAAAATGGTCCGGGTGGGAGAGGTGTAGAGCTGTTGCAAACAAGTGGGTGTCGAGCAGGTAAAGGTAGGATTGTCTTGGAAGTAATTTGGTTTCGTTGTGCAGGTGTTCAGTGTCTGTGGTTGGTAGGCCAATCGGTGATTGTTGTGAACGCTTTTGTTTTGTGCAGTTTGTAGTTTTGTTGTTTGTATTTAACTGGCTGGATGACCAAGCAGGTGAGGCATAGTTTAGGGTGGAGCGGATGAGTATTTAGAATTCGATGCCAAGAGATTCTTCTTCTTGTCCAAAACTGGCGTCAATAACTGTTCTAAGGGCGTTTACTTCCTGTATGGCCTTTGTGTATGTTTGCGGTGTTGGGAGTGAATTTCACATATGTGCCGTATGTGATGCCAAATAGAAACTGGAGTTCAGTACAGCGGAAGCTGTTGCTCTTTCAGGGTTACTTTGGGTTGGAGGTTGAATTTATGATCACCAGAGTGTACAAAGGTAATGGTGGATTTCTGTGGTGATTCAGACATTCTTCTTTTAGCAAGCCAGTGTTCTAGTTGCATGGTGTGGTGTTTCATGTTTGTGAGGCAGTGTTCTGGTTGCATGTTCGCTGTGGGCGTGTAACGTTAAGTTTCTGTGATGTAATTGTCAGGTCATCTGCATATGAGAGGATGTGGTTGGCCGAGGGTGAAGGGAGGTCATATAGCAAGAGATCAAAGAAAATCGGAGAAAGAACTGCTCCTTGCGGTACTACTGTTGCGTAGCTTGAGGATTTTGAAGGTGAAGCCTTTGTGAATGGCTCTGGCTTGGCGGCCAGCCATGAAGCTGGCTAACCGTTTCTTGCCATCCTTGTGGAGGGCGATGTCAAGTATCTCTTGTGTGCGGAGATGTATAGGGGACGGTGTCAAATGCTCTGTTGATGTCTATTGTCAATAGTACTGTGCAGGAGTGGGGCTGTGCTTGGTTCTTGCCGTCAGTGATGTGTTGCGTGAGGTTTTTGTGTGGTGTGATAGTGGAATGAATAGGGCTCAAGTCATGCTGTTGAGTGAGTCTGGGATATTTTGCGGACTTTTCTCAGCATTGAGTTTTTGAGGAGTTTGGACGGCGAAGGCAGCAGTGATGCAGGATGAGTGGAGGGAGGCAAGCTGAGTGGCTTGGAAGGCTTTAGGAGAGGATTTTGTCGTGTTTACTGGGTTAAAAATGCCTTTAAATGACTGGATTGCTATGTTATCAGGGCCAGGGGAGTCATCTAGGGTTTTGATTGAGTTGGGAGTGTCGCTGGGAGTGAAGGGTAGGTGAGAAGACGTGGATTTCGTGTTGGTTCTCGTGGCTTGTGTTGAGGATATGGTTTGTTTGTGGGTGTGTCTTTCATAGTGTTTCGTGAATACGTTTGTGTGTTCTTGGTTGGAAGTGTGTCCTAGGATGGGGTCTGGGTAGCGTGAGGTGTGTGAGATTTGACTAACGTCCACCGGAGATGAGGGCAGAAGCTGGTCTTGTGGTCCACCTTGTTATGGAAAAAACGCCAGGTGGCTGTTAGTATTTCAGTAATTAGGTTGATGTTTGTGTTGCTGTGATGCTTAGCTTCTGTTCTGTGGCCTGTAGTCATGACTGGTGGTTTGGTGTCAGTACGTAACATATCTTTATAATATGAAGTTTGTGACGTGTTTACTTGCATTATGTATCAGGTCCTGGTGGTAGGTGTAATGTGCTGGCCTGGTTTATATCGTCGAAATGAGGAGAATGTCGTGGTCTGGGAATGAGAAGATATACAAGATGAAGTTCTGAAGGCTAGATGTTGTGTAGATACTGGCCGATCTGTTTTTCTCTAGTTCGTGGATCCTCTTTTCTATGGTTGTGTGAGTTAAGCCAGAGGTTACACTGCGAATGAGAAGTCACCTTTACTAGGCTATATCACTGAGAGTAAAGTCTCGTCGGAGAACTCATTCCAAAGGAGTCTGCATTTCTCTGTTACTGGAAGCAACACAGCCTTTGGATCCAGAAGTACTTAGAAAGGCCCTGGAGAACATCCGAAATCTTTCATAGAAATTGGTTCTGGGGTACTTGTAGATAAATAGATGAATGAATAGATATAGGGTCAAGGTAAATAGCATTAAGAAGTATCCAAAGTTCTGAACATCTTCTATAAGACGCACAGTTGCTATGAGCGGCCCCCCCGTCCCACTCTGGGTCAGTATTTGACACTTGCACCAACTGGTCGGTCGAGTTTCAATAGGTTTGCATTACTAGCCATCCGGACGTTTTCTCTAAGGCTCGTAAAGCTGGTGTTAGTAGAGTGGACAGTGCCTGTGATGGCGGACAGCACCGTCTAATTGGTGAAACCTACTTGTCCTGTCCACTGGGAGCTGGGGAAGATCCTCCCCTCTAGCGGACACACTCCTCCGCAGGACATAAAGACACACTCAGGCAATAAAGTGGATAAATTAGTCTAAAAAGTGGTTGAAGTGGACGATAAACTACATAGTAACCCCGAGATGGTGGAGTGACTCCCTGAAGTTAGTGAGGGAGATCATATTTTTCCTCCAGGAGCTCAACCCACAGAGCTAAACATAATTAGACGCTTCACATCAAACTTTACGTTTGTGAAGGTAACTTGGGCGAGAGGCGTGAAGGTCGCGGGCTGTACCTGTGGGCGCTTGTGTTGTCTGTGCCTCATAAAATCTACGGTCGGGTTAGTCTTGGCCCGCTTCTCGCAGCCTACGCCCAGAACAATGATAAGACATCCGAAGAAGTAACACGTTGCTGCCAGGCACCAGCCTGCTGGAAGACGTAACTGGAACGTCTCGTCGTGAATAATGAGGAGGACCGCCGTGTTTCTCATGCCTCCTTTTGCTGCGTGTGGGAATAAGGGGGAGGAATTAACGTAGCATCAGAATGCCGGACGGAGCGGTAGGAGCTGACTCCCCTGGAGGAGGGGGACCTGCGCCAGCGATGGCTATCTCCCTCTGCTGTTGCGACTGTTGAAAGCCGTAGTGATGGGGGTCCAGATACTGAGTACGGCTCTCACTTAATGTCATTCACCCGCTCACATTTCGTCTGATTTATTTCGTCTTAAAGTTAAGGTTCGGCTTCAATTGGCACTTGGCTTGTGTTTCCAGAGGTGCTGGACCGGGAGCGGCCTTCCAGACCGATTTACCATATGGGTTAATATTGTGTCTCTCGCGCTGGGATTCGCTGGCCTTTTCCCCCCACTCACCTTATGGAGGCGAATCCAAAAGGTGAATTCAAGAGAGGAGGACAAGTGCGCTGGGGAAATGCAGGTCGAAATAAGGTAACCGAAGACGATTCGATCCAAGGGTTTATCGCGGGGCGAAGAATCGAAACAATCTGGGGGACGGACACGGCATAGGTTCTGGCCTCTAAAAGCGTCCAAAAGAGGAATGCCATAAAGTGCCATTTATGTGGTAATGTTGGCGATAAATCAAGCCGAGATAAAGTGAAACATAGAGGTTCAGATATTAAGTCTTTGGTGATGAACTGCTATCACGGGAATCAACACAGAGTTATCGCCTTTTTTGTTCTTTATGTCTTCTGTAATGACGTATAAAACTGGACATTAAGAACGTATCTTAAAGTTTAATTGAAGAAGCGAGGCGTTTTCCCAATCCTCACCTGGGAATCGAAAAGGGGAGGTAGAGGGTGGGGTAGGGGTTGAACGGAGGAAATGTATCTCGCAGCCTTGGGTTTTGACGGGACAGTATAACCCATTGTTCTATGCCGTGTGGCCTTCGTGGTTTGGCATCCTCTTGCTTGCCAACGTTATTTCAGGGAGAAGGCGTCCTCTGCTTGACCGGTCGCCATTTTAACTCCCCCCCCTTCCCCACTCCCCTCCCCCCCAACATGGACATGATGGTAGTACTACTCTTGAACACGACGGCACGACTCTTGGACACGACTGTGCGACCAGTGAACATGACGTGACGACCCTTTGAACGACGGTACTACCCTTGAGCGCGACAGTGCTAGTCATGAACACGACTATACGACCCTTGGGCATGGTGGTACGACCCTTGAGCACAGTGGTACGACCCTTGAGACGGTGGCACGACCCTTGAGCACGTCAGCACGACCCTTGAGCACGTCAGTACGACCCTTGAGCACGTCGGTACGACCCTTGAGCACGATGGTATTTTGATATGGTTTTCATGGTATTGACGGTATGGTTTTCATGGTATTGATGGTATCGTTTTCATGGTATTTTGGTATGGTTTTCATGGTATTGATGGTATGGTTTTCATGGTATTGATGGTATGGTTTTCATGGTATTAATGGTATGGTTCTCATGGTATTTTTGGTATGGTTTTCATGGTGCTGATCATACACTGATGGTGTCTTCCTTGAGCACGACCAAACGACCCTTGAGCACGACGGTAGGATCCGTGAACACGGCGCTTCGACCCTGGGAGACAGGCTACCATACCTAAGGGTCGTACCACCGTGCTTAATGGTCGTACCGCTGTTCTGTTCTAGGGTCGTACCGCCGTGCTCAAGGGGCGTTTGGTCGTGCTCAAAGAATACAATAACAATGTAACTTTTAGCACCATGAAAACCATGCCAAAAATACCACGAAAACTATACCAAAAGTGCCATGAAAACCATACCATCAATACCATAAAAACCATACCGTCAATACCATGAAAACCAAAACATCATTACCATGAAAACCATACCATCAATACCATGACAACCATACCATCAATACTATGACAACAATACTAGTAATATCGAGGTATTCTTCAACGTTCCTAATGAGTTCACCTGATATCAGTGACCTCAAGTAGATGATCATATATCTATATATATATATATATATATATATATATATATATATATAGATAGATAGATAGATAGATAGATAGATACACAGATAGATATATTCCATTCTCAGTAGCATTCATAATCTGTGTTTACGTTAAACGTACCATCTCTTTTATATATATATATTTCAACGTAACTTTTATGACGACCGAAAGTGTAATGACGATGTTGGAGAGAGAGAGAGAGAGAGAGAGAGAGAGAGAGAGAGAGAGAGAGAGAGAGAGAGAGAGAGAGAGAGAGAGAGAGAGAAAGAATTGCGAACTGGTAGTTAGAGCGTAGTTTTGCAGACGGAGGGTAATTTTGAGGTAGGTGGTGATTTTATGGTTAGCTCGTTAAATACACGGGCCCTTTACGGGTTGCCGAAGGACATTTGACCTTATTCTCTCTGTTCTAATGGCCGGGTTTCGTCAGGCTTTGGTAGGTGTCCTTTTAACTTTATGGTGAATTCTTAATGGTGCAATGGACCTTGTTAGCCATAGTCTCTCCTAAGTATAATAACTCTTAACTCCGGGATATATATAAGCCTTTGTAGTTGCCCAGCCGGCACCAGCAACACCTGTCGAGTGGAGCAGTGTGCATCTGTAACATCTGTGAGGAGGAGCAAGACTGGATCCCTGATTTGCTTCTTTTGGCAAACGTCTCTTTTTTCCCGTAGCTGTGCCAGCGCACGGCAGCTCCTTCCTGGTCGCTCCAGTGGGTCGCAAGACTGTCTGTCCCCGTTGGCTCCACAACAGGTGTGGACTACAGTGTAGCTCAATACTGCTCCTGGTTGGTTTATAGAAGATACGAATAATCCTGGAAAATATTGCCTTTATAGACTCTAGACTTAAGGACTATGGAGACTGATGGAAACAACTCATGATTTATAACAGCCATCTAACTCTTCGATCTCTTGGTAATGGTAGTTGTGAACTAGAGTCCTTGCTTGCTATACATTGCCCATTATCTCTGAACTATATATACCTCGACCCTGTTGGTTGGTAATGGTAGGTGTGAGGCATCGTGTCTGGGAAGGCATGAAGCTCACGACGTTCCAGCTGTGAGGCAGACCTCACCGTCCTACACAGAGAACAGCCTGACGAAGGAGGTGACCCCCTCCTCCTCCCCTCACTCACAGTCCTCCTTCAGCGTTGTTAAGAGAACACCTCACTACCACGTCCTTCCTGACACCAGCCAGTAAGGCGTCATTCTGCCGGCGTATATGACCAGTGGCTGGAACCCAGCCAGTCGTGTTAGCACTGGTCGAGTCTTTCCTCCGCATCAAATGGCTCAGTTTTTGCCTTGCCATTATGTTGGCCTCACGATCGTCGGAGGTGGACGCCTGAACTCTGTGCAGTATAGTGACCAGGATGTGCTCTTGGCCCACATGTCCTGCGGTGGTGGTTACGAGGTGCTGTACCGGCCAGCCCCGTGTGGTGGTAGTGGCTGGGGTAATGAGCCATGTCTGAGGTCGCCACAGTCAACCTGAAAATGATTTACATTAATGGGGTATCTGTTCCTCTCCCCCCCCCCCTCTCCTCAACCTTCCCTCACTCCACACATGTCCTGCCGCCCTCCTCCCCCACACATATCCTGAACCCTCTCCCCCACCCACATTCTGACCCCTTCCCCCACACACACATTCTCACCCCTTCCCCCACACACATTCTCACCCCTTCCCCCACACACATTCTGCTTCTTTCCCCCCACACATTCTGTCCCCTCCCCCACACACTTCCTGCCCTCTCCCTTACTCACATCCTGTCCACCTTTCTACCCACACATCCCACACCCCAACACACCCCACACCCTCCACACTGTCTCTCACTCACCCCTACATTGTCGGGCACATTCCACCCTCCTCCTCACCCTCATTCCAACACTTCATTCCTCATCAGACACCAAATTCTCGAACTCCATCACCACTACTGGCAAGAATAAACCGCCCCCCCCCCACACAATCACCACTACTGGCTAGAACACACCCCACCACACACACACCCCCACCACCATCACTACCACAGGATGGACTCCCCCCCCAACCCCACCCCCACCCCCCACCGGCTAGATCAAACCCGTCTCCATGGTCCACCGGTCGCGTTATCCGGCTGGTGTTCCAGCATGTACATAAAAGTTCGCTTCAGAAGGTCTTAAAACTCGCACTTGTTTCGTTTACTGCGGGCATATTTGTGGATTATTGGCCGAGACCAGCTTCCCAGCTCGCCGCTAATTGTCAGCCAGACGACTATCGTGATCTTGTGGCAGCTGCCCGCCGTAGTCTGGAGCAAACTGGAAGGCGAAGAAGAGAAGTAGTCCAGTATGGCTAATGCTTTCCAGACTCTTAAGATCATAAGGGAACTGGGAGGCTCAGAACAGAGGAGGTTCAGCTTGAGCTTGTATTCCAGCCTCTGGAACCATAAGGAAACTGAAGGGTGAAGAATAGCTGAGGTGTAGTGCGGCTGCTGCTTTCCAGGCTCTGGAACCACAAGAGAAGTGGAAGTAGAGGGACAAAATAGGCCCACTATTTCTGCTGCTTTCCAGGCTCTGGAACCATAAGGGAAGAGGAAGTAAAGGGACAAAATAGGCCCAATATGGCTGCTGCTTTCCAGGCTCTGGAACCATAAGGGAAGTGGAAGTAGAGGGACAAAATAGGTCCACTATAGCTGCTGCTTTCCAGGCTGTGGAACCATAAGGGAAGAGGAAGTAAAGGGACAAAATAGGCCCAATATGGCTGCTGCTTTCCAGTCTCTGGAACCATCAGGGAACCAGAAGCAGAAGGACAAAATAGGCCCACTATGGCTGCTGCTTACCAGGCTCTGGAACCATAAGGGAAGAGGAAGTAAAGGGACAAAATAGGCCCAATATGGCTGCTGCTTTCCAAGCTCTGGAACCATAAGGGAAGTAGAGGGACAAAATAGGCCCAATATGGCTGCTGCTTTCCAGGCTCTGGAACCATAAGGGAAGTGGAAGTAGAGGGACAAAATAGGCCCAATATGGCTGCTGCTTTCCAGGCTCTGGAACCATAAGGGAAGTGGAAGTAGAGGGACAAAATAGGCCCAATATGGCTGCTGCTTTCCAGGCTCTGGAACCATAAGGGAAGTGGAAGTAGAGGGACAAAATAGGCCCAATATGGCTGCTGCTTTCCAGGCTCTGGAACCATAAGGGAAGAGGAAGTAAAGGGACAAAATAGGCCCAATATGGCTGCTGCTTTCCAGGCTCTGGAACCATAAGGGAAGAGGAAGTAAAGGGACAAAATAGGCCCACTATTTCTGCTGCTTTCCAGGCTCTGGAACCATAAGGGAAGTGGAAGTAGAGGGACAAAATAGGCCCAATATGGCTGCTGCTTTCCAGGCTCTGGAACCATAAGGGAAGTGGAAGTAGAGGGACAAAATAGGCCCACTATTTCTGCTGCTTTCCAGGCTCTGGAACCATAAGGGAAGTGGAAGTAGAGGGACAAAATAGGCCCAATATGGCTGCTGCTTTCCAGGCTCTGGAACCATAAGGGAAGTGGAAGTAGAGGGACAAAATAGGCCCAATATGGCTGCTGCTTTCCAGGCTCTGGAACCATAAGGGAAGTGGAAGTAGAGGGACAAAATAGGCCCAATATGGCTGCTGCTTTCCAGGCTCTGGAACCATAAGGGAAGTGGAAGTAGAGGGACAAAATAGGCCCAATATGGCTGCTGCTTTCCAGGCTCTGGAACCATAAGGGAAGAGGAAGTAAAGGGACAAAATAGGCCCAATATGGCTGCTGCTTTCCAGGCTCTGGAACCATAAGGGAAGAGGAAGTAAAGGGACAAAATAGGCCCAATATGGCTGCTGCTTTCCAGGCTCTGGAACCATAAGGGAAGTGGAAGTAGAGGGACAAAATAGGCCCAATATGGCTGCTGCTTTCCAGGCTCTGGAACCATAAGGGAAGTGGAAGTAGAGGGACAAAATAGGCCCACTATTTCTGCTGCTTTCCAGGCTCTGGAACCACAAGAGAAGTGGAAGTAGAGGGACAAAATAGGCCCACTATTTCTGCTGCTTTCCAGGCTCTGGAACCATAAGGGAAGAGGAAGTAAAGGGACAAAATAGGCCCAATATGGCTGCTGCTTTCCAGGCTCTGGAACCACAAGAGAAGTGGAAGTAGAGGGACAAAATAGGCCCAATATGGCTGCTGCTTTCCAGGCTCTGGAACCATAAGGGAAGAGGAAGTAAAGGGACAAAATAGGCCCAATATGGCTGCTGCTTTCCAGGCTCTGGAACCATAAGGGAAGTGGAAGTAGAGGGACAAAATAGGCCCACTATTTCTGCTGCTTTCCAGGCTCTGGAACCATAAGGGAAGTGGAAGTAGAGGGACAAAATAGGCCCAATATGGCTGCTGCTTTCCAGGCTCTGGAACCATAAGGGAAGAGGAAGTAAAGGGACAAAATAGGCCCAATATGGCTGCTGCTTTCCAGGCTCTGGAACCATAAGGGAAGTGGAAGTAGAGGGACAAAATAGGCCCAATATGGCTGCTGCTTTCCAGGCTCTGGAACCATAAGGGAAGTGGAAGTAGAGGGACAAAATAGGCCCAATATGGCTGCTGCTTTCCAGGCTCTGGAACCATAAGGGAAGAGGAAGTAAAGGGACAAAATAGGCCCACTATTTCTGCTGCTTTCCAGGCTCTGGAACCATAAGGGAAGAGGAAGTAAAGGGACAAAATAGGCCCAATATGGCTGCTGCTTTCCAGGCTCTGGAACCATAAGGGAAGTGGAAGTAGAGGGACAAAATAGGCCCAATATGGCTGCTGCTTTCCAGGCTCTGGAACCATAAGGGAAGTGGAAGTAGAGGGACAAAATAGGCCCAATATGGCTGCTGCTTTCCAGGCTCTGGAACCATAAGGGAAGTGGAAGTAGAGGGACAAAATAGGCCCAATATGGCTGCTGCTTTCCAGGCTCTGGAACCATAAGGGAAGAGGAAGTAAAGGGACAAAATAGGCCCAATATGGCTGCTGCTTTCCAGGCTCTGGAACCATAAGGGAAGTGGAAGTAGAGGGACAAAATAGGCCCAATATGGCTGCTGCTTTCCAGGCTCTGGAACCATAAGGGAAGTGGAAGTAGAGGGACAAAATAGGCCCAATATGGCTGCTGCTTTCCAGGCTCTGGAACCATAAGGGAAGTGGAAGTAGAGGGACAAAATAGGCCCACTATTTCTGCTGCTTTCCAGGCTCTGGAACCATAAGGGAAGTGGAAGTAGAGGGACAAAATAGGCCCAATATGGCTGCTGCTTTCCAGGCTCTGGAACCATAAGGGAAGTGGAAGTAGAGGGACAAAATAGGCCCAATATGGCTGCTGCTTTCCAGGCTCTGGAACCATAAGGGAAGTGGAAGTAGAGGGACAAAATAGGCCCAATATGGCTGCTGCTTTCCAGGCTCTGGAACCATAAGGGAAGTGGAAGTAGAGGGACAAAATAGGCCCAATATGGCTGCTGCTTTCCAGGCTCTGGAACCATAAGGGAAGTGGAAGTAGAGGGACAAAATAGGCCCAATATGGCTGCTGCTTTCCAGGCTCTGGAACCATAAGGGAAGTGGAAGTAGAGGGACAAAATAGGCCCAATATGGCTGCTGCTTTCCAGGCTCTGGAACCATAAGGGAAGTGGAAGTAGAGGGACAAAATAGGCCCAATATGGCTGCTGCTTTCCAGGCTCTGGAACCATAAGGGAAGTGGAAGTAGAGGGACAAAATAGGCCCAATATGGCTGCTGCTTTCCAGGCTCTGGAACCATAAGGGAAGTGGAAGTAGAGGGACAAAATAGGCCCAATATGGCTGCTGCTTTCCAGGCTCTGGAACCATAAGGGAAGTGGAAGTAGAGGGACAAAATAGGCCCAATATGGCTGCTGCTTTCCAGGCTCTGGAACCATAAGGGAAGTGGAAGTAGAGGGACAAAATAGGCCCAATATGGCTGCTGCTTTCCAGGCTCTGGAACCATAAGGAAGACGTAATCGAAGAGCACTCTGTAGGCGTGCTTCGCCCTAGCAGCACGACGGTACGACCCTTGGGTATCACTGTCTTGCATTTGCACAGTCTCTGAAGGGTCAGGTCTAAGGTCAGTCTTTCATTTTTACCCAAAGGAGATGCCATTACGCTTAAGGGTCGTACCACCGTACTCAAGAGTCGTATCATCGTGCTCAAGGGTCGTATTGTCGTGCTCATGGGTCGTATTGTCGTGCTCAAGGGTCGCACCATCGTGCTCCAGGGTCGTATTGTCGTGCTCAAGGGTCGCACCATCGTGCTCAAGGGTCGTATCGTAGTGATCAAGGGTCGTACCGTCGTACTCAAGGGTCGCACCGTCGTGCTCAAGGGTCGCAACGTCGTGATTCAAGGATCGTACCGTCGTGTTCAAAAGGTTCTAGACGAGAGAGGCGTCTATGGTGGATGTGGCGGAGGAACCTGAGGCAGGTTTGGACCCAGAGTTTACAGTCTTCCTCAACGGTCAACCCCCGAGTCCCACACAGGCAGTACACCCGCTCGAAACCCAGCGTACACATCTCCAGACAGAGAACTGGTTAAACCTGAGTTACAAGCGGTGCATTAAGTGGACCAGCCAGCCCCCAAGTAGAGCACCCCTCCAGCCATCCGCCTGTTCCTCCCCTCCTCCCCCTCCGATTCCTGGCTACAGATGGGGGAGGGATCCACACCGCTCGCCACCACCACCTCCTCCTCCTCCTCCTCCTCCTCCCCCTTCACCACAACACGAGACCAGATAACATTCTGACACTTTTATGAATAAATCCACGAAGGGTATTTCCAGGTGACGACTCCCTCCTGGACCGAATTGCAGATGAAGTTGTGTTCAGAGATGTGGAAATGTGGTACATCTGATGTGTGAGTGCAGACGGGAACCGAATGAATGAATAAACAAATGGTGTCCTAGCTACGTCTCTTCGTTGTATATTTACTGTATAATTCTTTCTTGTATCTCCCCTGAGGATGTGATTATTACACGAAAGTGCACTTGGGAACTTATCGTGTTTCATTTCCCCGTGGACTCATAGGAATATATATATATATATATATATATATATATATATATATATATATATATATATATATATATATATATATAAACAGACTGGTATACAGACACGGGACAGATAGACAGAGAAACAGACGGACAGACGGTAACAGTAGAGACAGTAGGTCTTGAGTCATCATAAACCACCGAGAGAGTAATGAGTTCCACCTTATCACTGGTGTTTTAAAGACGTCAGGGATGGCAATAAAACTTATATTGCTCTGAGGTGCCTGGCAGTCATCAGATAATGTTCTTATGATGCTGATTAGAAGGAAGTTGGTGGTGGGCGGATGGGTGGAGGGGCGAATGTTGGTGTTGGGATGGGGGGGGGGAATTAGGGTGGGTGTTGGTGCGGGAGAGGGGAAGGAGGAGGGAAAGTCCGTGGAGGGAGGAGTCCTCATGGGAGGAGCTGGCCGCCAGAGGTGGAGGTGGTCTGTGTTGCTCTGTCATCTGGAGAGAATCGTATCGTGTTCATCATTGACTCGCAGGTGAACAGGTGACTCTCCACGGCCCACCACAACGCACTGACGTACTAATCATGAATTTGTCCTGGATGTACGTGTATTTTGTGATAGACTATGATGAAGCAGTGAGGTATTGTGTCGTGAGGCTTGGTGTGGTGTGTGTGTTGTGGAGTAGTGTATGGTGAGGCTGTGGTGTGGTGAGGCTCTGGTGTGCTGTGGCTGTGGAGTAGTGTATGGTGAGGCTGTGGTGTGGTGTGGTGTGGTTGTGGAGTAGTGTATGGTGAGGCTGTAGTGTGGTGTGATGTGGTGTGTGTTGTGGAGTAGTGTATGGTGAGGCTGTAGTGTGGTGAGGCTGTGGTGTGGTGTGGTGTAGGTTGTGGTGTGGCTGTGGTGTGACTGTGGAGTAGTGTGTGGTGAGGCTGTAGTGTGGTGTGTGGTGTGGCTGTGTTGTAGTGTATGGTGAAGCTGTGGTGTGGTGTGTGGTGTGGTGTAGTGTAGTGTATGGTGAGGTTGTGGTGTGTGGTGTGGCTGTGTTGTAGTGTATGATGAAGCTGTGGTGTGGTGTGTGGTGTGGTGTAGTGTAGTGTATGGTGAGGTTGTGGTGTGTGGTGTGGCTGTGGTGTAGTGTATGGTGAGGTTGTGGTGTGTGGTGTGGCTGTAGCGCAGTGTATGGTGAAAGGATGGCTGTAGAGATGGTTCTTCACTAGACACTGTAGGACGTGGCTCGCCTCATGCAGTCCCTTCACCTGATTTGTTCATGAATTTCTGCCACAATCAAATGCTGATCATATAATCGTGATCACACATGTCGTGGATGATGCCCATTCATACAACAGACAGACAGACAAAGAGAGAGATAGGTATACATATAGACAGACAGATACGTACATGGACAGAAAAATAGACAAACGGATAGATAGACAGAGAGAGACACACAGACAGAAAGATAGACTAACAGATAAACAGACAGGGAGAAACACAGACAGATGGGTAGAAAGTCAGACAGACAGACAGGGAGACAGCTACACACACACACACACACACACACACACACACACACACACACACACACACACTCCGTCAGACAACCTTTGAGTTCGTCCCCTCCATCAGGAGACGGATGACCAGGCTATAACACCCAAACTGAGGGAGGGGCGGGGGGAAGGAGGAGGTGTGGTCAGGGCGTGGCTGCTCAGACTGGACTTAACACCTACCTCACTAGGGAGGGGGGCAGAGTACACATGTCAAGGGATCATCCTCCAGCTGGACGAGGGTGACAACTAGGGGGTCCCTCAGGGCTCAGTGCTGGAACCGCATCCCTTTTCCCATCCAAGGGCATGTCTGGCCCACCCCCTCCCCCCCAGACGAGGTAAACTCACACACGATCCTGTTTGCTGATGATTCCCAAGTTATGAGAGACGTGCGGAGGAACAGAGATCAAAAATTTCATGCACAATGATTTAGACAAGATGCGGCGATGGAATGATGAACTGCTAGTAAGATGTTGGCCAACATTGGGTATATATATATATATATATATATATATATATATATATATATATATATATATATATATATATATATATATATTATCCCTGGGGATAGGGGAGAAAGAATACTTCCCACGTATTCCCTGCATGTCGTAGAAGGCGACTAAAAGGGAAGGGAGCGGGTGGCTGGAAATCCTCCCCTCTCGCTTTTTTTTTTAATTTTCCTAAAGAGGGAACAGAGAAGGGGGCCAGGTAAGGATATTCCCTCAAAGGCCCAGTCCTCTGTTCTCAACGCTACCTCGCTAATGCGGGAAATGGCGAATAGTATGAAAAATATATATATATATATATATATATATATATATATATATATATATATATATATATATATATATATATATAATGGGACGAAGCTCGGGAAGGGTTCAGATAACCAAGGGAAAGATTACCATCTCTGTAGAAATGAATTACGAGACTTATATATTCTGCAGAGGAAACTTTGGAGCTGATGCCCAGGCGACTTCTTCTTTTTTACCGAAACGCGTGACAAGGGTCGTGCGCAGGGCAGAATATATATAGTGACCAACGTCAAAATTGTGTTCATCGTACAGCGTATGGATAACGAGATGTTATGGTGAACATTTGCCTTAAGCTGGGATAGGACACATGAGTCTAGTCTCCCTACTTCACGGGCCACAAAGAGCTGTTGCTTTACGTCTGGTACCAGAACAGAGTGGAGTGGGATTCGCAGAGAGCGGGAGGCGCGGAGAGATCCTAGAACAAGACAGTAACTAGGAAGTGCATGGGACAAAAGAGGCGAGGAAGTGTAGGGAGGGAGGTGAGGAAGTGTACGGAGGGAGGTGAGGAAGTGTACGGAGGGAGGTGAGGAAGTGTATGGAGTGAGGAGCAGTGTACGGAGGGAGGTCAGGAAGTATACGGAGGGAGGTGAGGAAGTGTACGGAGGGATGTGAGGAGACACCGATGGTGAGAGTCGTAAAAGGAATAGTGTGAATTGGAATGGTGTGGTATACTGGGGTCGACGTGATGCCAGTGGACTGAACCAGTGCATGTGAAGCGTCTGGGGTAAAACATGGAAAGGTCTGTGAGACCTGGATGATGATACGGGTGGTTTCGGTGCATTACACATGACAGCAAGAGACTGAGTGTGAATGAATGTGACCTTTTTAGTCTCCTTACCTGGCGCTACCTCGCTGACGCAGAAAACAGCGATTATGTATAATATATATATATATATATATATATATATATATATATATATATATATATATATATATATATATATATATATATATATATATATATATATATATAAGGTTTAGAGACGGGGTAATATGAGTGTAGCACACACACACACGCACACACACACACACGCACACAGACACACACACACACACACACACACACACACACACACACACACACCGAGGCAAATAAAGGGGTGACATGGGAAAGCCGTGTATAGCATATTATTCTCGCGAATGAAGAAATGACCTAAAACCAACGATAGAGAGACGCTCAATAAGAGCCGGATTACCATTCTGACACGGGGCAAAGTGAACCGTAGTGCCGATGGTCATAAAAACCGTGCCATTGGTTAGCGCGCTCCGATCACCTTGATAATAACCCACCCAGATATATCAAATTTTTATCGTCAGCGCGTACATTATGGGTCCTCCCCCGTCAGCAGCTGCTGCCGCCGGTCTACCCTGAGACTTATTTATAATTGGATTAACGCGATTATTTCAGTGGGATTGGGAACCCATTTAACCCCGCCCTTTCCAGTGCCCCTTCCCCCCCAACCCCAAGTCTGACTGAGGAGTGGCCAATCCTCTTTCCCCAGCTAATGCTGTGAGACTATATATATCAAAATGGTGCTAATGTAGACCAATGTGTAGCATCATGTAGCTGTAGGGCACGCGTGGTTATGTAGTGGGCGAGGTGGTGGTGGTGGTGTGGGGATGAGGTGCGGGTACGTATGTGTTATTTATGTGTGTGGGGGGATGATACATGTATGTCGACATGGTGTGGGTAGATGTGTGTGTGTGGGAGGGTACTGTAAGGTACAAGGAGGTGTGGAGGATGGTTTTTGTAGAGTTGAAGGGAGGTTTATGGGGAAAAGTTTGGTGGGGTGGTTGATGTGGTATTGGAAGGGGGGGTTTTGTGGAGAGAGATGTGTTGGGATGGTTGTGGTCGAGCTGAAGGGAGGGGTTACGTCTGTAGGGAGAGATGTTTAGTGGGGGTGGTTCATGTGAAGTTAAAGGGAGGGAGAGAGGGTTGTAAGGAGAGGTGTGTGGTGGGGTGTGGTTGATGTAGAGTTAAAGGGGAGGTTCTCTGGAGAGAGAGATGTGTGGTGGAAGGTGGTTGATGTTGAACTGAAAGGTAGTGTGTGTGTGTGTGGGAGTGGTGTGTGGTCAGGGATGGTTGACAGAAGGTTCAAATGGGAGGAGATATAGTGGATGGTGGATAGGGTGGTGGTGGTGGGTGAGTAGTAAGGGGAGAGGAAAGGAAAGAAAGACTTGGGGAGAGGGGTGTGTGAGGATAGAGGAGGGGAGACGATACCATCAGAAAACCATATTCGTCTGCACACATTTAATTAAGAAGGCTGGGTTATAATTCGCGGCCGAGTCGTTCTCTCGCGCTGTCGTAAATCGTGTTGCGATAAGGCACGTAAAAATAAGGCTGTTTGTTTAATTACCTCCCTGTGACGGGATGAGGGGGAGGGGGGGGTGTGGCGGTGACGGACGGGGGGCTGTGCGCCCTGTGACGGGCCCTGTGACGAGGGGGGGGAGTGGGTTTCCTCAGTGCCGTCGTCACAGGACGGTGGTGACGGACGGGGAGGTGTGCAGCATGTGACGCCCCTTGCGACGTGGGGGGGGGAGGGGGGCTCCCTCAGTGCCCGAGGCGGTCGGGGGTAGTGACGGAAGGAGGTGTGCCACCTGTGACGGGCCTTGTGACGGAGGGTTGCGGGGATGGTAGTGACGGAAGAGTGACAGTGCTCTATGTGACGACTAGGTGACGCCATGGTGTATCTTGCCCACCACGTCACCATCGCTTAACTAACTCTGTTGTATTCAATAGTGATGGGCCTTCTTCAAGTCTGAGACTAGTTTGTACCTTAACTAGTCAATCTAGACTTAGTTCCTTCTGATCCATTTCGGCCGCACTAGTGACACGATCCTACGTAGTTGCATCAGATGTGACGTGTAATTTTTCCATTAGACGCAACCTACCCTCATACACATGTATATACAAACACGTCCATATGCATACCTATACATTTCAACATATACGTATATAGACATACACAGACATATACATATATACGCATGTACATAATTCATACTTGCTGCCCTTATTCATTCCCGTCGCCACCCCGCCACACATGAAATGACAACCTTCCCCCCCCCCCCGCATGCACGCGAGGTAGCGCTAGGAAAAGATAACAAAGGCCACATTCGTTCACACTCAGTCTCTAGCTGTCATGTATAATGCACCGAAACCACAGCTCCTCCGCAGGGAGCTGTGGGGGATATATATATATATATATATATATATATATATATATATATATATATATATATATATATATATATATATATATATATATATCATGTTTAATCGCCGTCTCCTGCGTTAGCGAGGTAGCGCAAGGAAACAGACGAGAAATGGCCCAACCCACCCACATACACGTAAACATAAACACATAAACGCCAATATATATATATATATATATATATATATATATATACATATATATATATATATATATATATATATATATGTATATATATATATATATATATATATATATATATATATATATATATATATATATATATATATATATATATATATATTAGTTAATGAGATGGCCTTGATTAGGGCCTCATTTAACCATGCCGTCTGCCCTCGTAAATAAGTTGTTGTTTTTGGCACAGTAAGTTGTGATGTTGGTTGTGTTGGAGGTTGTAGGAAAGCTCTGATTATGGTAGTGTTGGAGGTTGTAGGAAAGTTGTGATGGTGATAGTGTTGGAGATTGTAGGGAAGCTGTCATGTTGATAGTGATGGAGATGGTAGGAAAGTTGTGATGGTGATAGTGTTGGAGATTGTAGGGAAGCTGTCATGTTGATAGTGATGGAGATGGTAGGAAAGTTGTGATGGTGATAGTGTTGGAGATGGTAGGGAAGCTGTCACGTTGATAGTGATGGAGATGATAGGAAAGTTATGATGATGGTAATGTTGGAGACGGTAGGGAATTTGTGATGATGGTGGTGTTGGAGATGATAAGAAAACTGTGATGGTAGTAGTGTTGGAGAAGGAAAGATGTCATTGTGATAGTGTTGGAGATGGTGCACATGGTAACGTTGTTGGTGGATGGCCACATCGTAGCGGTGGCGTGGTGGAGAAAGGTGGATTGGGTGGAAATCATTTTACAGACTCAACGAAAGATAGAATGCAGATATATCTTTTCATGTCTTCAGTCAGGCATATGGCGATCTGTTCCTTATTATGTCTTCAGTAAGGCATGAGCCGATCTGTTTCTTAATGTCTTCAGTTAGCCATTCGCTGATCCATTCCGTATCATGTCTTTACTTAGGATTGAGCCGATCTGTTCCATATATCTTCAATTAGGAATACGCCGATTCCATATGTCTTCAGTTAGGCATGAGCCGATCTCTGTGTTGTTATAGTTCGATCGGAAATGACCAGCATGGGAATGTTTGATAAAAAGAAGTTCTCTTAGCCATGTTGCATTAACTTACTTCGCTCTCCGTAGCGGAACCAGTCCGTGAGAGCCGTGTTAGCTCGTGTGTTGGCCTGGCGCTCAATCCCAACTGCTGATAACCTGGTGCATTTACGCCAAAAACCAGAAGGATTACGTCACTGTTCATCTGTTCCGTCTGCCTCAAACACGAAGGATCAATCCTTCTGTGTGATGGAAGGGTCATCAGGTCAAAGGTCACGTACTGTCGTCCTCAAGGGTCGAACCGTCGTACTCAAGGATCGTACCGTCATACTGCAGGGTCGTACCGTCATACTGCAGAGTCGTACCGTCATACTGCAGGGTCGCACCGTCATACTGCAGGGTCGCACCGTCATACTGTAGGGTCGTACCGTCATACTGCAGGGTCGTACCGTCATACTGCAGGGTCGTCCCGTCATACTGCAGAGTCGTACCGTCATACTGCAGGGTCGCACCGTCATACTGCAGGGTCGTACCGTCATACTGCAGGGTTGTCTCGTCATACTGCAGGGTCGTACCGTCATACTGCAGGGTCGCACCGTCATACTGCAGGGTCGTACCGTCATACTGCAGGGGTCGTACCGTCATACTACAGGGGTCGTCCCGTCATACTGCAGGGGTCGTACCGTCATACTGCAGGGTCGTACCGTCGTGAACAAGAAGACATCAACAAACCACGGAAAGACGCAAGTGCGGGTAGAGTCTGGCGTGGTCTTCCCCACCCTCTTCCCTCCCTCCCTCCTTCCCTCTCCCTGGGTGTGCGAGAGAGAGAGAGAGAGAGAGAGAGAGAGAGAGAGAGAGAGAGAGAGAGAGAGAGAGAGAGACAGGTCGTGGACACATTTGAAACCGAAATAAGTTATGGCCCAGATGGTGCAGATGAGGGTGTACGAATGGCAGTGACACAGAAGTGTGACAGGCCGCTTGCACGGTTTGACGCAAGTGTACAACGCGCCGCTTTGACGCAGATAAGGCCTGACGGACGCCGCTGACGAGTGGTGTAAGCAGAGAGCGACGCAGATATGGCTGCCCTGCGACAGACCCACTGCTATATTTTGCCAGGTTCCTCCGCCGTTTAGATGTTTGTCAGTTGGCGCAGAGTAAAGGCTTCAGTTCCTGGGGTTGTGTCTGTATCTGTGTGTGTGTGTGTGTGTGTGTGTGTGTGTGTGTGTCTATTCTTCGTGTGTGTGTGTGTGTGTGTGTGTCTATTCTTCGTGTGTGTGTGTGTGTGTGTGTGTGTGTGTGTGTGTGTGTCTTTTCTTCGTGTGTGTGTGTGTGTGTGTCTACGTGTGTGTGTGTGTGTGTGTGTGTGTGTGTGTGTGTCTATTCTTCGTGTGTGTGTGTCTATTCTTCGTGTGTGTGTGTGTGTGTGTGTGTGTGTGAGTCTATTCTTCGTGTGTGTGTGTGTGTGTGTGGCTGTCTCTCTCTGTGTCTTTTATCTTGTTTTCCTTACGCATGTGTTTCCGAGTGCCTTTCGTTGTTTCAGTTATCTCTTATGTCTCTCTCTCTCTCTCTCTCTCTCTCTCTCTCTCTCTCTCTCTCTCTCTCTCTCTCTCTCTCGTTATCTCCTTTTTTCCCCTCATACATGTCTTTCTGTACATATTTGTCTGTCTGTCTGTCTGTCTCTCCATACATTTGTTCTTCTGTCTCCCAGTGTGTGTGGTCGTCGTCTGTAACTATCTCTCCATAGATCTCTCTCTCCCTCGTATGTGCTTATCTCTTCCTCATATGTAACTGCCACCTGTTATGGCTGTCTCTCCGGGAGTCTCGCTCCATTCCCTCCATGTTGGTTTATGTGTCAATCTCTGCTGCATTCGTCTCTTTCCTTATGTCTCCATCTCTTCTTATATATGTCTCCAGGTGTGTCTCATTCTCCGTATATGTGTCATCATCATTTGTGTGTTTCGTGGTGTGTCCATGTACACTTCATGTGTCCATCTCCACATATATACACCTCATGTGTCCTTATATATATATATATATATATATATATATATATATATATATATATATATATATATATATATATACCTACAACTCCGCACATATGTATCCATATGTACGTATCCATCTGGTCGCCACCACCTGAATCTTTCTCACTCGAGCATGTATCATGTGTCCGTCTGCTAGAGTCTGGGACGACGGTGGACACGTGTCATGATGCATCGCCAGCGACACGTTCCAAACCCACGTGCGAGAGTGTTTAGCGGTGTTGCGTACCGGGGGTTATGATCGAGCGGTACTAGCGTGTAACAACCCCATGCGAGAGAGAGAGAGAGAGTATGATACGATAGTTATGATCGAGTTATAATAGAGGAGGGAGAGCTATAGGCGACCCATCCACCATCAGCCCTGAGGTTGCTGGCAACACTGCTCAGCTCTGTCCTGAGGTGGCAACGCTGCTCAGCTCTGTCCCGAGGTTGGCAACGCTGCTCAGCTCTGTCTTGGTTTCCTCTTCGTGGCCGGGGCTCGAACCACCGACCTGGGGGTTGGGGTTCCGTCGAGATCATCGGGGGTGATCAGCCAGTAACCACCCAGATTGCATATTCAAGGCCATAATGAACTGCCTCCGAGTCGAAACCAAGATGTTTAATGGTAATATCCCGTACATATCTGGAACATGCATCAGGATTGGTGAGGCAGACTTCGTAAAACGAATTTCTCACTATTTACGAACTGAGGAACCATGAAAATACTCGCCACTGGTGTTACCATTATATAAGACACCCCCCTCCCACTTACACAGGAACTGCAGTGGTTATATCTTACCCTCGTTCAACGCCACTGGAATTGGAGCAACGTTTCCTTTTTAAGTCTCTTGAAGTCTTTGGCAAGTTGAAGGGAATGACGTCATTGTGTGTGCGCTGGAACACCCGACAGATCCAGCACTGGAACACTTGTGTGCTGGAACACTCGACAGATCCGGCACTGGAACACTTGTGTGCTGGAACACTCGACAGATCCGGCACTGGAACACTTGTGTGCTGGAACACTCGACAGGTCCGGTACTGGAACACTTGTGTGCTGGAACACTCGACAGGTCCAGCACTGGAACACTTGTGTGCTGGAACACTCGACAGATCCAGCACTGGAACACTTGTGTGCTGGAACACTCGACAGGTCCGGTACTGGAACACTTGTGTGCTGGAACACTCGACAGATCCAGCACTGGAACACTTGTGTGCTGGAACACTCGACAGATCCAGCACTGGAACACTTGTGTGCTGGAACACTCGACAGGTCCGGTACTGGAACACTTGTGTGCTGGAACACTCGACAGATCCAGCACTGGAACACTTGTGTGCTGGAACACTCGACAGATCCAGCACTGGAACACTTGTGTGCTGGAACACTCGACAGGTCCGGTACTGGAACACTTGTGTGCTGGAACACTCGACAGGACCGGCACTGGAACACTTGTGTGCTGGAACACTCGACAGGTCCAGCACTGGAACACTTGTGTGCTGGAACACTCGACAGGTCCGGTACTGGAACACTTGTGTGCTGGAACACTCGACAGGACCGGCACTGGAACACTTGTGTGCTGGAACACTCGACAGGTCCAGCACTGGAACACTTGTGTGCTGGAACACTCGACAGGTCCGGTACTGGAACACTTGTGTGCTGGAACACTCGACAGGACCGGCACTGGAACACTTGTGTGCTGGAACACTCGACAGGTCCGGTACTGGAACACTTGTGTGCTGGAACAGCCGACAGGTCCGGTACTGGAACACTTGTGTGCTGGAACAGCCGACAGGTCCAGCACTGGAACACTTGTGTGCTGGAACAGCCGACAGGTCCAGCACTGGAACACTTGTGTGCTGGAACAGTCGACAGGTCCAGCACTGGAACACTTGTGTGCTGGAACACTCGACAGATCCGGTACTGGAACACTTGTGTGCTGGAACACTCGACAGGACCGGTACTGGAACACTTGTGTGCTGGAACAGCCGACAGATCCGGCACTGGAACACTTGTGTGCTGGAACACTCGACAGATCCGGCAATGGAACACTTGTGTGCTGGAACACTCGACAGGTCCAGCACTGGAACACTTGTGTGCTGGAACACTCGACAGGACCGGTACTGGAACACTTGTGTGCTGGAACAGTCGACAGGTCCAGCACTGGAACACTTGTGTGCTGGAACACTCGACAGGACCGGTACTGGAACACTTGTGTGCTGGAACACTCGACAGGTCCAGCACTGGAACACTTGATGTAAGCAAAACAAACAAACGTATCTCCACCACGACCCCATAACCATCAAAAGCGCACCTCACTATCACCATCCCCACGCCTTAACACTACCACTATCACCACCACCACGACGCCCTAACACAATTACCACCACCAGGACGCCTCATCACTACCATCAGGACACCCTAACACCACCACCGCAGCTCCCACCACCGTCAGGAGGCGCCAGCACCACTAGGACACTCCACCATCACGACCAGGACACCCTAACACCACCACCACAGCTCCCACCACCGTCAGGAGGCGCCAGCACCACTAGGACACCCCACCATCACGACCAGGACACCCTAACACCATCACCACAGCTCCCACCACCGTCAGGAGGCGCCAGCACCACTAGGACACCCCACCATCACGACCAGGACACCCTAACACC